>NW_021822859.1:87500-90000 GCF_901001165.1 Salmo trutta | reverse complement strand
AACCTTCCTGACTTTATTTATCACCCCACTCCATGTCAAATCCCTAGCTTCCTTTCCTTTTAAGCCTATAAAAACTCCTAACACCTTAAAATAATCTTTGACCTCTTTAAAAGGAAAATTCCCTTCATTTACTTTCCCAATATACATTACAACAGACTTTTCCATATTAACTTTTGCTCCTGATGCTCTTCCATATACTTTAAAACCTTCTATTACCCTTTTTACACTATCCTCATCTCTAACTGTTATAGTTGTGTCATCTGCATATTGGTGAATCAAACTTGAACCCTTCTGTGGAGTCTGTACACAATTGATAAAATTATCCTTCTTAAGAAAAGCCGCTAAAGGTTCAGCTGATAAAACATAAAGTAAAGCAGATAAAGGACATCCCTGTCTCACAGATCTCTCCAGGGTAAAAGAATCAGTTAAAACCCCATTACATTTCACCCTACTTTTTGCATTTCTATATAATAATTTAATCCACCTTATTATTTTATTACCAAAACCAAATCTTTCCAAGGCCCTAAACATAAAATCATGTTCTACCCTATCAAAAGCCTTATTTAAATCTATGCTTAAAACAATACCCCCTATCTTATCCCCATTCATTTTGTGTATCACGTCTCTAATTGTATTAATTGTGTCAGCTATATCTCTCCCAGGAACACTATAATTCTGTGTTGGTGCAATAATATCATGTAAAACTCTCTTCATCCTATTCGCTAAGATTTTGGCTAAAATCTTGTAATCCACATTTAATAAACTAATAGGCCTATAATTCTCCAATTTCACCTTACTCCCTTTGTTTTTATATAAAATAGTTATCATTCCTGTCACCATTGATTCTGATACACAATCCTTCTCCTCCATATAGTGATAAACCTCCAATAAAATAGGTGCTAAAAGACTTTCATAAATTTTATAAAACTCTGCAATGATACCATCTACTCCAGGGCTCTTATTCACCTGTAAACCCTTTATCGCATCCGTAACTTCATTTACTGTAATCTTCCCATCACACATCAACTTATCCTCTATATTAATTTTCACCTCTACACTACCTAAAATCTCCTGTACACACCCCTCATCCACCTCCCCTTTCTTAAATAAGTCCTTATAAAAATTCTGCACTGTCTCTAAAATCTCTACATAATCATCTACTACTTCACCCTTTACATTTTCAATCTGTCTAAGATATGTTCTTCTTTGAAAACTCTTCTCTAATCCAAGAAAAAAAGAAGTGCATTTCTCCCCCTCCAGAAAATACTTTGCTCTGCTTCTTATAATAGCCCCCTTACACTTATCCATGTCATATTTACTCAATTTTGCTTTCAACTCTAAAAACTTTTCTATATTATAATTAGGTTCACTGTCACACTTGCCCATTTCTTCATCCAATTTAGCTCTCAACTCATTTTCTTTTCTTTTCATCCTGCCTCTCTTTTTCCTTGCATATCTTATACTAAACACTTTTATTTTTTCCTTAACCTTGTCCCACCATAAACACTTATCCTTTCCTTTTTGCTTATCCTCCATTTCACATGTTATTAACGATTTAAGTTGTTTACAATAATCCTCATCCCCCAAATAACTCGCATTCATACACCACGTACCACCTCCTATTCTTTCCTTGTCTAAACCCACCGAGAAACTTAAACATGCATGGTCACTAAAAGTTGTAAAAACATACTTAACATCTTTCATAAAATCCCTACAACTTTCTTTAACTAAAATCAAATCTATTCTAGTTTGTTTTAATTCCCCTAATACCACCTGCCTTCTCGAAAATTCTCGTTTATCGGGATTGTCATCTCTCCATATATCAATAAGTTTTTTCTCAAACATCATCTTCTTTAAAACACCCCTTGATACATCATTTCTAAAAGCTGCTCCCCTTGTCATATCCAATCTGTCCAATTTCACATTAAAATCCCCCACCACAATACAATTTCCCACACTCCATCGTCCCACTTCAATAAATAAAACCTTGCGCTCTATTTCGTTATTTGGCGCATAAACATTTATAATTCTAAACTTCATATCCATATACTCAAAATCTAAAACTAAAATCCTCCCATTATTATCATCATGTACATGTACCACTTTGTCCACCACATCCTTTCTCACTAAAATAGCAACCCCACTAGAATTCCCTCTACCATTATTAACAAAAATAAAATCCCTCCATATTTGTTTTACTTTCAATACACAATCATTGTCCCAATGCGTCTCTTGTAGACATAAGATATCCACATTTTCCATTTGCACTATATTTTGAAATTTATCCATTGTCCTTAACCCATTTACATTCAAGGACACAAAATTTACCATTTCAAAAAATAATAAAATGAAAAAGTATACCTTCATTGTCCTCTACCTTTTGTCCTGTTTCTTTCCTCCTCCATCCTTCTTCTCTCCCCCCGTCGCTTTCCTCTTCCTGTATATTTCCCTTAGTCTTTCTACCTTTTCCCCATCGTCCGTATCAGATATCTCCTCCAAG
>NW_021822859.1:65000-80000 GCF_901001165.1 Salmo trutta | reverse complement strand
AGTCTGATAAACAGACTGCATTTTGCAGCAGGAAGCTGCATTTAGTCAATTCATCATTAAATGCTTACTACAAGGCAGTGTTGCTGATGAAATAGTGTAAGAGCACACCCTCGTGGACAAAAAGCTTACAGCACCTGGTATTCCCAGGCGGTCTCCCATCCAAGTACTAACCAGGCCCGACCCTGCTTAGCTTCCGAGATCAGACGAGATCGGGCGTACCCAGGCTGGTATGGCCGTAAACGATAAACAATCTCTTGGTACAACATATATAGTCAAAGTGAGTCCGATAAACAGACTGCATTTTGCAGCAGGAAGCTGCATTTAGTCAATTCATCATTAAATGCTTACTACAAGGCAGTGTTGCTGATGAAATAGTGTAAGAGCACACCCTCGTGGACAAAATGCTTACAGCACCTGGTATTCCCAGGCGGTCTCCCATCCAAGTACTAACCAGGCCCGACCCTGCTTAGCTTCCAAGATCAGACGAGATCGGGCGTACCCAGGCTGGTATGGCCATAAACGATAAACAATCTCTTGGTACAACATATATAGTCAAAGTGAGTCTGATAAACAGACTGCATTTTGCAGCAGGAAGCTGCATTTAGTCAATACATCAATAAAAGCTTACTACAAGGCAGTGTTGCTGATGAAATAGTGTAAGAGCACACCCTCGTGGACAAAATGCTTACAGCACCTGGTATTCCCAGGAGGTCTCCCATCCAAGTACTAACCAGGCCCGACCCTGCTTAGCTTCCGAGATCAGACGAGATCGGGCGTACCCAGGCTGGTATGGCCATAACGATAAACAATCTCTTGGTACAACATATATAGTCAAAGTGAGTCTGATAAACAGACTGCATTTTGCAGCAGGAAGCTGCATTTAGTCAATTCATCATTAAATGCTTACTACAAGGCAGTGTTGCTGATGAAATAGTGTAAGAGCACACCCTCGTGGACAAAAAGCTTACAGCACCTGGTATTCCCAGGCGGTCTCCCATCCAAGTACTAACCAGGCCCGACCCTGCTTAGCTTCCGAGATCAGACGAGATCGGGCGTACCCAGGCTGGTATGGCCGTAAACGATAAACAATCTCTTGGTACAACATATATAGTCAAAGTGAGTCCGATAAACAGACTGCATTTTGCAGCAGGAAGCTGCATTTAGTCAATTCATCATTAAATGCTTACTACAAGGCAGTGTTGCTGATGAAATAGTGTAAGAGCACACCCTCGTGGACAAAATGCTTACAGCACCTGGTATTCCCAGGCGGTCTCCCATCCAAGTACTAACCAGGCCCGACCCTGCTTAGCTTCCAAGATCAGACGAGATCGGGCGTACCCAGGCTGGTATGGCCATAAACGATAAACAATCTCTTGGTACAACATATATAGTCAAAGTGAGTCTGATAAACAGACTGCATTTTGCAGCAGGAAGCTGCATTTAGTCAATACATCAATAAAAGCTTACTACAAGGCAGTGTTGCTGATGAAATAGTGTAAGAGCACACCCTCGTGGACAAAATGCTTACAGCACCTGGTATTCCCAGGAGGTCTCCCATCCAAGTACTAACCAGGCCCGACCCTGCTTAGCTTCCGAGATCAGACGAGATCGGGCGTACCCAGGCTGGTATGGCCATAAACGATAAACAATCTCTTGGTACAACATATATAGTCAAAGTGAGTCTGATAAACAGACTGCATTTTGCAGCAGGAAGCTGCATTTAGTCAATACATCAATAAAAGCTTACTACAAGGCAGTGTTGCTGATGAAATAGTGTAAGAGCACACCCTCGTGGACAAAAAGCTTACAGCACCTGGTATTCCCAGGCGGTCTCCCATCCAAGTACTAACCAGGCCCGACCCTGCTTAGCTTCCGAGATCAGACGAGATCGGGCGTACCCAGGCTGGTATGGCCGTAAACGATAAACAATCTCTTGGTACAACATATATAGTCAAAGTGAGTCTGATAAACAGACTGCATTTTGCAGCAGGAAGCTGCATTTAGTCAATTCATCATTAAATGCTTACTACAAGGCAGTGTTGCTGATGAAATAGTGTAAGAGCACACCCTCGTGGACAAAAAGCTTACAGCACCTGGTATTCCCAGGCGGTCTCCCATCCAAGTACTAACCAGGCCCGACCCTGCTTAGCTTCCGAGATCAGACGAGATCGGGCGTACCCAGGCTGGTATGGCCGTAAACGATAAACAATCTCTTGGTACAACATATATAGTCAAAGTGAGTCTGATAAACAGACTGCATTTTGCAGCAGGAAGCTGCATTTAGTCAATTCATCATTAAATGCTTACTACAAGGCAGTGTTGCTGATGAAATAGTGTAAGAGCACACCCTCGTGGACAAAAAGCTTACAGCACCTGGTATTCCCAGGCGGTCTCCCATCCAAGTACTAACCAGGCCCGACCCTGCTTAGCTTCCGAGATCAGACGAGATCGGGCTTACCCAGGCTGGTATGGCCGTAAACGATAAACAATCTCTTGGTACAACATATATAGTCAAAGTGAGTCTGATAAACAGACTGCATTTTGCAGCAGGAAGCTGCATTTAGTCAATTCATCATTAAATGCTTACTACAAGGCAGTGTTGCTGATGAAATAGTGTAAGAGCACACCCTCGTGGACAAAAAGCTTACAGCACCTGGTATTCCCAGGCGGTCTCCCATCCAAGTACTAACCAGGCCCGACCCTGCTTAGCTTCCGAGATCAGACGAGATCGGGCGTACCCAGGCTGGTATGGCCATAAACGATAAACAATCTCTTGGTACAACATATATAGTCAAAGTGAGTCTGATAAACAGACTGCATTTTGCAGCAGGAAGCTGCATTTAGTCAATTCATCATTAAATGCTTACTACAAGGCAGTGTTGCTGATGAAATAGTGTAAGAGCACACCCTCGTGGACAAAAAGCTTACAGCACCTGGTATTCCCAGGCGGTCTCCCATCCAAGTACTAACCAGGCCCTACCCTGCTTAGCTTCCGAGATCAGACGAGATCGGGCGTACCCAGGCTGGTATGGCCGTAAACGATAAAAAATCTCTTGGTACAACATATATAGTCAAAGTGAGTCTGATAAACAGACTGCATTTTGCAGCAGGAAGCTGCATTTAGTCAATTCATCATTAAATGCTTACTACAAGGCAGTGTTGCTGATGAAATAGTGTAAGAGCACACCCTCGTGGACAAAAAGCTTACAGCACCTGGTATTCCCAGGCGGTCTCCCATCCAAGTACTAACCAGGCCCGACCCTGCTTAGCTTCCGAGATCAGACGAGATCGGGCGTACCCAGGCTGGTATGGCCATAAACGATAAACAATCTCTTGGTACAACATATATAGTCAAAGTGAGTCTGATAAACAGACTGCATTTTGCAGCAGGAAGCTGCATTTAGTCAATTCATCATTAAATGCTTACTACAAGGCAGTGTTGCTGATGAAATAGTGTAAGAGCACACCCTCGTGGACAAAAAGCTTACAGCACCTGGTATTCCCAGGCGGTCTCCCATCCAAGTACTAACCAGGCCCGACCCTGCTTAGCTTCCGAGATCAGACGAGATCGGGCGTACCCAGGCTGGTATGGCCGTAAACGATAAAAAATCTCTTGGTACAACATATATAGTCAAAGTGAGTCTGATAAACAGACTGCATTTTGCAGCAGGAAGCTGCATTTAGTCAATTCATCATTAAATGCTTACTACAAGGCAGTGTTGCTGATGAAATAGTGTAAGAGCACACCCTCGTGGACAAAAAGCTTACAGAACCTGGTATTCCCAGGCGGTCTCCCATCCAAGTACTAACCAGGCCCGACCCTGCTTAGCTTCCGAGATCAGACGAGATCGGGCGTACCCAGGCTGGTATGGCCGTAAACGATAAACAATCTCTTGGTACAACATATATAGTCAAAGTGAGTCTGATAAACAGACTGCATTTTGCGGCAGGAAGCTGCATTTAGTCAATTCATCATTAAATGCTTACTACAAGGCAGTGTTGCTGATGAAATAGTGTAAGAGCACACCCTCGTGGACAAAAAGCTTACAGCACCTGGTATTCCCAGGCGGTCTCCCATCCAAGTACTAACCAGGCCCGACCCTGCTTAGCTTCCGAGATCAGACGAGATCGGGCTTACCCAGGCTGGTATGGCCGTAAACGATAAACAATCTCTTGGTACAACATATATAGTCAAAGTGAGTCTGATAAACAGACTGCATTTTGCAGCAGGAAGCTGCATTTAGTCAATTCATCATTAAATGCTTACTACAAGGCAGTGTTGCTGATGAAATAGTGTAAGAGCACACCCTCGTGGACAAAAAGCTTACAGAACCTGGTATTCCCAGGCGGTCTCCCATCCAAGTACTAACCAGGCCCGACCCTGTTTAGTTTCCGAGATCAGACGAGATCGGGCGTACCCAGGCTGGTATGGCCGTAAACGATAAAAAACTCTTGGTACAACATATATAGTCAAAGTGAGTCTGATAAACAGACTGCATTTTGCAGCAGGAAGCTGCATTTAGTCAATTCATCATTAAATGCTTACTACAAGGCAGTGTTGCTGATGAAATAGTGTAAGAGCACACCCTCGTGGACAAAAAGCTTACAGCACCTGGTATTCCCAGGCGGTCTCCCATCCAAGTACTAACCAGGCCCGACCCTGCTTAGCTTCCGAGATCAGACGAGATCGGGCGTACCCAGGCTGGTATGGCCATAAACGATAAACAATCTCTTGGTACAACATATATAGTCAAAGTGAGTCTGATAAACAGACTGCATTTTGCAGCAGGAAGCTGCATTTAGTCAATTCATCATTAAATGCTTACTACAAGGCAGTGTTGCTGATGAAATAGTGTAAGAGCACACCCTCGTGGACAAAAAGCTTACAGCACCTGGTATTCCCAGGCGGTCTCCCATCCAAGTACTAACCAGGCCCGACCCTGCTTAGCTTCCGAGATCAGACGAGATCGGGCGTACCCAGGCTGGTATGGCCGTAAACGATAAAAAACTCTTGGTACAACATATATAGTCAAAGTGAGTCTGATAAACAGACTGCATTTTGCAGCACGAAGCTGCATTTAGTCAATTCATCATTAAATGCTTACTACAAGGCAGTGTTGCTGATGAAATAGTGTAAGAGCACACCCTCGTGGACAAAAAGCTTACAGCACCTGGTATTCCCAGGCGGTCTCCCATCCAAGTACTAACCAGGCCCGACCCTGCTTAGCTTCCGAGATCAGACGAGATCGGGCGTACCCAGGCTGGTATGGCCATAAACGATAAACAATCTCTTGGTACAACATATATAGTCAAAGTGAGTCTGATAAACAGACTGCATTTTGCAGCAGGAAGCTGCATTTAGTCAATTCATCATTAAATGCTTACTACAAGGCAGCGTTGCTGATGAAATAGTGTAAGAGCACACCCTCGTGGACAAAAAGCTTACAGCACCTGGTATTCCCAGTCAGTCTCCCATCCAAGTACTAACCAGGCCCGACCCTGCTTAGCTTCCGAGATCAGACGAGATCGGGCGTACCCAGGCTGGTATGGCCGTAAACGATAAAAAATCTCTTGGTACAACATATATAGTCAAAGTGAGTCTGATAAACAGACTGCATTTTGCAGCAGGAAGCTGCATTTAGTCAATTCATCATTAAATGCTTACTACAAGGCAGTGTTGCTGATGAAATAGTGTAAGAGCACACCCTCGTGGACAAAAAGCTTACAGCACCTGGTATTCCCAGGCGGTCTCCCATCCAAGTACTAACCAGGCCCGACCCTGCTTAGCTTCCGAGATCAGACGAGATCGGGCGTACCCAGGCTGGTATGGCCGTAAACGATAAACAATCTCTTGGTACAACATATATAGTCAAAGTGAGTCTGATAAACAGACTGCATTTTGCAGCAGGAAGCTGCATTTAGTCAATTCATCATTAAATGCTTACTACAAGGCAGTGTTGCTGATGAAATAGTGTAAGAGCACACCCTCGTGGACAAAAAGCTTACAGCACCTGGTATTCCCAGGCGGTCTCCCATCCAAGTACTAACCAGGCCCGACCCTGCTTAGCTTCCGAGATCAGACGAGATCGGGCGTACCCAGGCTGGTATGGCCGTAAACGATAAAAAATCTCTTGGTACAACATATATAGTCAAAGTGAGTCTGATAAACAGACTGCATTTTGCAGCAGGAAGCTGCATTTAGTCAATTCATCATTAAATGCTTACTACAAGGCAGTGTTGCTGATGAAATAGTGTAAGAGCACACCCTCGTGGACAAAAAGCTTACAGCACCTGGTATTCCCAGGCGGTCTCCCATCCAAGTACTAACCAGGCCCGACCCTGCTTAGCTTCCGAGATCAGACGAGATCGGGCGTACCCAGGCTGGTATGGCCATAAACGATAAACAATCTCTTGGTACAACATATATAGTCAAAGTGAGTCTGATAAACAGACTGCATTTTGCAGCAGGAAGCTGCATTTAGTCAATTCATCATTAAATGCTTACTACAAGGCAGTGTTGCTGATGAAATAGTGTAAGAGCACACCCTCGTGGACAAAAAGCTTACAGCACCTGGTATTCCCAGGCGGTCTCCCATCCAAGTACTAACCAGGCCCGACCCTGCTTAGCTTCCGAGATCAGACGAGATCGGGCGTACCCAGGCTGGTATGGCCGTAAACGATAAAAAATCTCTTGGTACAACATATATAGTCAAAGTGAGTCTGATAAACAGACTGCATTTTGCAGCAGGAAGCTGCATTTAGTCAATTCATCATTAAATGCTTACTACAAGGCAGTGTTGCTGATGAAATAGTGTAAGAGCACACCCTCGTGGACAAAAAGCTTACAGCACCTGGTATTCCCAGGCGGTCTCCCATCCAAGTACTAACCAGGCCCGACCCTGCTTAGCTTCCGAGATCAGACGAGATCGGGCGTACCCAGGCTGGTATGGCCGTAAACGATAAACAATCTCTTGGTACAACATATATAGTCAAAGTGAGTCTGATAAACAGACTGCATTTTGCAGCAGGAAGCTGCATTTAGTCAATTCATCATTAAATGCTTACTACAAGGCAGTGTTGCTGATGAAATAGTGTAAGAGCACACCCTCGTGGACAAAAAGCTTACAGCACCTGGTATTCCCAGGCGGTCTCCCATCCAAGTACTAACCAGGCCCGACCCTGCTTAGCTTCCGAGATCAGACGAGATCGGGCTTACCCAGGCTGGTATGGCCGTAAACGATAAACAATCTCTTGGTACAACATATATAGTCAAAGTGAGTCTGATAAACAGACTGCATTTTGCAGCAGGAAGCTGCATTTAGTCAATTCATCATTAAATGCTTACTACAAGGCAGTGTTGCTGATGAAATAGTGTAAGAGCACACCCTCGTGGA
This sequence comes from Salmo trutta, assembly GCF_901001165.1. Lineage (NCBI taxonomy): Eukaryota > Metazoa > Chordata > Actinopteri > Salmoniformes > Salmonidae > Salmo > Salmo trutta. Next base: position 72,606 of record NW_021822859.1, on the reverse strand, counting down.
CAAAAAGCTTACAGCACCTGGTATTCCCAGGCGGTCTCCCATCCAAGTACTAACCAGGCCCGACCCTGCTTAGCTTCCGAGATCAGACGAGATCGGGCGTACCCAGGCTGGTATGGCCGTAAACGATAAAAAATCTCTTGGTACAACATATATAGTCAAAGTGAGTCTGATAAACAGACTGCATTTTGCAGCAGGAAGCTGCATTTAGTCAATTCATCATTAAATGCTTACTACAAGGCAGTGTTGCTGATGAAATAGTGTAAGAGCACACCCTCGTGGACAAAAAGCTTACAGCACCTGGTATTCCCAGGCGGTCTCCCATCCAAGTACTAACCAGGCCCGACCCTGCTTAGCTTCCGAGATCAGGCGTACCCAGGCTGGTATGGCCGTAAACGATAAACAATCTCTTGGTACAACATATATAGTCAAAGTGAGTCTGATAAACAGACTGCATTTTGCAGCAGGAAGCTGCATTTAGTCAATTCATCATTAAATGCTTACTACAAGGCAGTGTTGCTGATGAAATAGTGTAAGAGCACACCCTCGTGGACAAAAAGCTTACAGCACCTGGTATTCCCAGGCGGTCTCCCATCCAAGTACTAACCAGGCCCGACCCTGCTTAGCTTCCGAGATCAGACGAGATCGGGCTTACCCAGGCTGGTATGGCCGTAAACGATAAACAATCTCTTGGTACAACATATATAGTCAAAGTGAGTCTGATAAACAGACTGCATTTTGCAGCAGGAAGCTGCATTTAGTCAATTCATCATTAAATGCTTACTACAAGGCAGTGTTGCTGATGAAATAGTGTAAGAGCACACCCTCGTGGACAAAAAGCTTACAGCACCTGGTATTCCCAGGCGGTCTCCCATCCAAGTACTAACCAGGCCCGACCCTGCTTAGCTTCCGAGATCAGACGAGATCGGGCGTACCCAGGCTGGTATGGCCGTAAACGATAAACAATCTCTTGGTACAACATATATAGTCAAAGTGAGTCCGATAAACAGACTGCATTTTGCAGCAGGAAGCTGCATTTAGTCAATTCATCATTAAATGCTTACTACATGGCAGTGTTGCTGATGAAATAGTGTAAGAGCACACCCTCGTGGACAAAATGCTTACAGCACCTGGTATTCCCAGGCGGTCTCCCATCCAAGTACTAACCAGGCCCGACCCTGCTTAGCTTCCGAGATCAGACGAGATCGGGCGTACCCAGGCTGGTATGGCCATAAACGATAAACAATCTCTTGGTACAACATATATAGTCAAAGTGAGTCTGATAAACAGACTGCATTTTGCAGCAGGAAGCTGCATTTAGTCAATACATCAATAAAAGCTTACTACAAGGCAGTGTTGCTGATGAAATAGTGTAAGAGCACACCCTCGTGGACAAAATGCTTACAGCACCTGGTATTCCCAGGCGGTCTCCCATCCAAGTACTAACCAGGCCCGACCCTGCTTAGCTTCCGAGATCAGACGAGATCGGGAGTACCCAGGCTGGTATGGCCATAAACGATAAACAATCTCTTGGTACAACATATATAGTCAAAGTGAGTCTGATAAACAGACTGCATTTTGCAGCAGGAAGCTGCATTTAGTCAATACATCAATAAAAGCTTACTACAAGGCAGTGTTGCTGATGAAATAGTGTAAGAGCACACCCTCGTGGACAAAAAGCTTACAGCACCTGGTATTCCCAGGCGGTCTCCCATCCAAGTACTAACCAGGCCCGACCCTGCTTAGCTTCCGAGATCAGACGAGATCGGGCGTACCCAGGCTGGTATGGCCGTAAACGATAAACAATCTCTTGGTACAACATATATAGTCAAAGTGAGTCTGATAAACAGACTGCATTTTGCAGCAGGAAGCTGCATTTAGTCAATTCATCATTAAATGCTTACTACAAGGCAGTGTTGCTGATGAAATAGTGTAAGAGCACACCCTCGTGGACAAAAAGCTTACAGCACCTGGTATTCCCAGGCGGTCTCCCATCCAAGTACTAACCAGGCCCGACCCTGCTTAGCTTCCGAGATCAGACGAGATCGGGCGTACCCAGGCTGGTATGGCCGTAAACGATAAACAATCTCTTGGTACAACATATATAGTCAAAGTGAGTCCGATAAACAGACTGCATTTTGCAGCAGGAAGCTGCATTTAGTCAATTCATCATTAAATGCTTACTACAAGGCAGTGTTGCTGATGAAATAGTGTAAGAGCACACCCTCGTGGACAAAATGCTTACAGCACCTGGTATTCCCAGGCGGACTCCCATCCAAGTACTAACCAGGCCCGACCCTGCTTAGCTTCCGAGAGCAGACGAGATCGGGCGTACCCAGGCTGGTATGGCCGTAAACGATAAACAATCTCTTGGTACAACATATATAGTCAAAGTGAGTCTGATAAACAGACTGCATTTTGCAGCACGAAGCTGCATTTAGTCAATTCATCATTAAATGCTTACTACAAGGCAGTGTTGCTGATGAAATAGTGTAAGAGCACACCCTCGTGGACAAAAAGCTTACAGCACCTGGTATTCCCAGGCGGTCTCCCATCCAAGTACTAACCAGGCCCGACCCTGCTTAGCTTCCGAGATCAGACGAGATCGGGCGTACCTTTTTTTTTTTTTTTTTATTATAAAAATCTTATTTTACAATTTTTTCAATTCAATATGCAAAACCTTCAATCAACACAAGACTAAACATCGGTAGGCATCCAATTTACCCACTATCAAATAAAACCAAACAAAATAAAAATTCCAAACCAACTTCATACAAACATTACATACAAGACTAAGATAAAACAAATTCCATGAAATTAGAGAGGTTACAAGCAACCCCCTATCAAATAAAAACTAAGAAATTCTCAATGATTGATGATATCTCTCCAAAACTTTGCACATCAAAACCCATACACCAAACCTCCATCCTCCCCCACAGCAATGAATCCACAATCCTTCACAAACACACTTTCAAAATCCTTCTGCCTAGACCTATGCATCAATCCCACATCCTTCTTGACCATACCTTCAAACACCTTCCACACTGTCACCCTCTTGCCCTCAAACCTTGCCAAGTTCCTCCTCGAATATACAGCATACCTTGCATGTGACATCATAAAATTCAATAATTCAATATTCACCCCCTTCACATGCTGACACACTCCAAACAATACCAAACACCTCCAATCCACCCCTCCTATTAACTCTACTCCCCAGTACCTTTCTAGCATGTCCCTCAACCTCACATAGAACCCAGCTACCTCGACACACTCAAACATCATGTGCATCAGATTTTCATCCATAACTCTACATACGTCACACACACGAGACACTGACCTGTCTACCTGATGTAACACCACCTTGGTAAACACCCGATTGTGCCTCAACATAAAATCAAAATGTGTACATTCAAGACTGTTGAGCCTCACTACCATCTTCTCCCACAACCGCTCCACATCCAACCCTGGAAACACTTGCCTCCACACTTTCTCAGATGCAGGCTCCTTGACCTTCCTGGTAATAAGAGCCCAGTAGAAGGCCCTCACCTTGGTAGAGGATAAGGCTTGCACAGACTCCCCACATTTCACCTTCATCTCAGGCAAAGTCTCTAATACCCCCTTACTCATGTGATTGTCCAGCAGCCTCACCCACTCCCTTGGAAAACACTCCTTTATCCTCTCATACATTCTCAACACCGTCCCTTTCCTGACATCCTCATCTACACTCCAGACAGTATCTAATATCGCCTGATCAGGCAGGAACCCCGGCACCACCTCATACCTAAAGTCCCTCACTCTTATCATACCTGCCCTCATAAGCACCTTACTCTCCAGCATCTTTCCCTCAGATTGCAGCAATGGGTTCATAAAAACCGGTAGATTCAGAATCACCCCATTAGAGTCACACTCATAGCTAACCTGCGGTAAAAACTCTGCCCAGGCCCTGAACACCTCCTGATAAAAGGCAGGCACCTCTGCATACATGCTAGGCTTTAAACACATTAACAACCCATAATCTCCGCATCCTCCACTCCTATGCAACCAATGTCTGAAAAACTCCTTCCACCCCTGACCCTCCTCCCCGTACAAAAACTGTTTCACTCTCTTAACCCGTATGGCTTTTAACTTAACCTCCAGATCTACTAATCTCAACCCACCCCTATCATAATCTGCTATCATCACATCATGAGCAATTTTCACACCCTTCCCACCCCACAGGAACCCAGACACTACATTATTAATTTCCTTCAGAGCCCATACAGGCATGTCCAGAACCCCTAAAGTATATACACATTTTGACATCAACAGAGCATTCACCACCACCACTTTCCCCCTCAATTTTAATTTCCTTTGTTTCCAGTAATTCAAGGTCGACTTCATTTTATTAATCACCCCTGTCCAAGTAAAGTCTCTCGCCTCCAGCTCATCTACCCCAATATTCACACCCAAAATTCTCAAATGTTCTGTAACAGTCTTAAAAGGAATGTTACTTGTAGACACAACCGTATCAGAAACGCATAACATTTCAGATTTTTCAACATTCACCTTAGCCCCAGAAGCTCTCCCATACACATCAAAACACTTCATCAAACAATTCACACTCCCTCCATCCCGCACAGTACAGGTGGTATCATCAGCGTAATGATGCAGCACACTAACGCCACCCCCCGGCAGGTCTACTCCATGCACTCCTCTATCACGCTTAACAAAAGCAGCCAAAGGCTCAACTGATATGCTGTACAGCAAAGCAGACAGTGGACAACCCTGCCTAACAGACCTGCCCAGGGGAAAGGGATCAGTCAGCACACCATTACACTTAACGACACTGCTAGCTGACCCATACAAAAGCTTCACCCATTCTTTTATACGAGGCCCAAACCCAAATTTTGCCATGGTCTCTAACAGGAACCGATGCTCCACCCGATCAAAGGCTTTATTCAGATCCATACAGAGCACCACCCCACCCACATCCCCCATATGCCTCACTACATCCCGGATAGTGCAGAGGGTGTCAACTATATCCCTCCCCGGTACCCCATAGGCCTGAGTAGGTGCTATAATGCTACCCATCACCTTTTTCAACCTATTGGCCATTACCTTAGCCAGCACCTTATTGTCAGAGTTCAAAAGGGTTATCGGTCTGTAGTTCTCAAGTTTCAGTCGACTTCCCTTCCTTTTGTACACCACATTCAACACCCCCAAAGCTAATGATTCTGGGACTTCCCTCCTCTCCTCCATACACTCAAATACACGCAGCATCAGTGGGGCTAGTATGTCACTAAACTCACGGTAAAACTCTGCAGTCAGACCATCTGAACCTGGGCTCTTATTCAAATTCAGGCCTAAGATTGCAGCTTTAACCTCTGCCAATGTAAAATCGGCATCACACATCTCCACATCATCAGTTGACACCCTTACCTCCACTGCTTCTAGCACACTTCTCATACACACCTCATCCACCCCGCCTGAAGTAAATAAACCTTTATAAAAAGAATGCACTGTATTCAAAATACCTTCCAAATCTGTCACCCTCTCCCCCCGCTCATTTAAAAGCTCAGTTAGAAAACTCCTTTCCTGCTTCCGCCTTTCTAACCCCAGAAAAAAAGCAGTACTCCTCTCCCCCTCCACTACATACTGCGCTCTACTCCTCACCACTGCCCCCATACACCTATGCCTCTCTAAGACCTTCAACTCCTCCCGCAGCCTCAGGTAATCTGCAATATCATATCCTGGACAATTTTCTATCTTTTCTAACTCAAATATCAGGTGGGACTTAAGAATCCTCTCTTCCCTCCTTCTTACCACACTAGCCTGTCTTGCACAATATATTGCCAGCCGCTTGAACTCCCCTTTTAAACCTTCCCACCACACACACACATCAGACTCAAACAGAGGATCTGACATGGCCTCATTCACACACTCTTTCACTGCTCCCTTAAACCCCTCATCCTTCAGCAGACTGGCATTAAGACACCACAACCCCCCCACCCTCCCCTCCCTCGACGCACCCAGCCGGAAAAGCAGAGCATCATGGTCACTAAAAAATGTGTGGGAATACTCTACCCCCACAACCAAGTTCGCAACCGCTCTATGAGCAAGACACAAATCTATGCGTGACTGCCTGAGCTCTCCCCTCACCACTTGTCTGCGAGAGAACACCCGCTTATCTGGATTCCTCTCCCTCCATATATCCACCAAATCCTCATCCTGCATTACCTTTAATAGTGCGCCACGAGAAGAGTCAGAGCCAAAATGTGCGCTACTTGAGGCATCCAACCTATCCATCCATACATTAAAATCTCCAACAAGCAGACAGTTTCTCCCACATAATCCCCCCATAGACATAAACAAAACCCTTCTCTCAATTTCTGTATTAGGAGCATACACATTGTACAATGAATAATCCACACCTTTAAACGTGAAACCCACTCCCACCATTCGACCTTCATTATCAGCACATAACAAACTTAAATTAGACACAACATCTTGTTTAACCAAAATAGCTACTCCACATGCACGCACAGTACCATTACTCACGTACATTTGTCCATTCCATCGCTGTCTTACGTTATCCATATACGGCTCAGTCCAGTGAGTCTCCTGAAGACATAATATGTCTGCACAGAAGGCTTCCAACACCAGCTCTAGCTTTTCTTTGCTACGAAGTCCATTGGTGTTGATAGAGACAACTCTCACCATAACGGATACAAAGAGGAGGAAATCAATCCAGTCCGTCATGATAGATCTTTTACCCTTTTCTTCTTCTTGGCTATCAGGTTCTTTTTATTATCCCTCCGCTCAGATTGTATAAACTCCATCTCTTCCCCCGTCATCTCTTCTCCAGACCCTTTACGCTTGTAAGAATCATCCCGAGCAGGAGCCATCTCCTGAGAAGAGCCTCCCGGGACTACAGACACCTTCGGGTTCTCCACCGCACCCCCAGAATCCGAAGCCAATGCCGCTCCAGTTGCTTCTCCCGTACACCCCGCTACCCCCTCCTCTCCACCAGGAACGCCCTCCATCTCCACACCGTCTAGGCTTGAACTGATATCCTTCCCCTTGGAGACCTCCTTTCCCACAGGACATGTCCCCTTCTCTTCTTCATCCTCCGACTGCCTCTGGTCTTCTTCATCCTCCATCCGTCTCTGGGACTCCTCCCCCATCCTCATTTCCTCCCCAGATTCCTCCATCTCGCTCTCCTCCACACCATCCCCGCTGATTACCTGATTTGACAATCCAGGAGCTCCATCACCCTGGGTACAGGAGCACTGCCTAACACTCCTCCCGCAACCAACACAACCGCGTTCTCTTCTCCCATTACACTCTCTTGCGTAATGCCCCTGCTCACCACACTTATGACAGGCAAAATCAGGGCAATCACGTAGAACGTGTCCTGGCTGAATACAAAGTCTGCAAACCTTGACCTGACGGTCGTGTATCACTCTGAAATACTCTGTCCCTTCCAACGTCTCAATTTGGTCGAATATGGCAGCGAGCGCACAGTGTCTGTGAATTTCACTTTACAGAAGCGCGTACCATCTGCAACTTCTGTCCCCGGCCAGAAGCGCCTCTTCACTGGTGACACCGCAGACACACCCCATGCTCTAAG
>NW_021822859.1:55000-60000 GCF_901001165.1 Salmo trutta | reverse complement strand
TCCAACATACTCTTAAAAAGTACCTCCACACTCACACATTTTCCTTCATAATGACCCAAGTTCCTTCTTAATCTTACAGCATATCGAGCATGACTTAAAACATAATTAACCAAATTAAAGTTCAAAACTTTACTTTTCCCATTTATACCAAAAAGAAAAAATCTCCTCCATTCCACCTCATTAAAAATCTCCTCCCCCCAATGTTTTACTAAAAGCTCCTTTAAAAATTCATGAAACCCTCTTAATCTACTACATTCAATGAAAAAGTGCATAAAGTTTTCCACCCCTATATGACAAATGTCACATTCTCTCTTAATATTTCTGTTGATTTGATGTAGAACCACATTAGTAAAAATCCTATTATGTTTTATTTTAAAATCATTATCTTCACATTCTATGGAATTCCATTTTACATTAACATTCTTCCATATTGATTTCACATCCAAATCTACAAAAACCTCCGACCACACTTTCTCTGAAGCAGGAACTTTTATCTCTTTTAAAATACATTTACTATAGACTGTTTTAACTTTCAAGCCTGACAATTCATGTTTCACTCCATTATTTTCATAAAATATATCCGGTAAACCCCTGGCTCTCTTAACCACCTCTGTATTTATTAAAACCACCCACTCCTCCGGAATACACCCCAAAATTCTCTTATACATATTTTCTACTGTAGTTTTGCTTATTTCATCATCTACCTCAATAACATTGTCATAAATAGCGTGTACCGGTAGAAACCCCGGAATGACCTCATATAGAATATCACCAATCTGTCTCATCCCAGCTCTCATAAAATATTTACAATACAACATTGCATTATTATACTTGATCTTTGGATTCAAAAAGATTGACTGGTTTAAAATATTTTCCAAAATGTTACATTCATAGGAAATGTGTGGTAAAAACTGTCCCCAAGCCTCAAAAACTTCCTTATAAAACAAAGGTATTTTTCCCAACATTTCTTGTTTTACACACATTAATAAACCATTATCCCCGATCCTCCCAACCTCCTGCAAATACTCTGTAAAAAACTTTTTCCACCCGTAATCTAATTCTCCATATAAATACTTCCGAACCATTTTCACTCTTATCGCTATTTTCCTCACCTTTAGATCCACTAACTTCAAACCCCCCTCCTCATAACCTGCAATCAATGTTTTAAAAGCGATTTTCACCCCCTTCCCATCCCATAAAAATTCTACTAAAATCTTATTCATTTCAGTTAAAACCCATTCTGGCACATCTAAGACATTCATGACGTGTACAAAAATTGACATCAGTAAAGAATTTATAACAATAACCTTCCCCTTTAATTTTAAAAACCTCCCCTTCCACATATTTACAACCTTCCTGACTTTATTTATCACCCCACTCCATGTCAAATCCCTAGCTTCCTTTCCTTTTAAGCCTATAAAAACTCCTAACACCTTAAAATAATCTTTGACCTCTTTAAAAGGAAAATTCCCTTCATTTACTTTCCCAATATACATTACAACAGACTTTTCCATATTAACTTTTGCTCCTGATGCTCTTCCATATACTTTAAAACCTTCTATTACCCTTTTTACACTATCCTCATCTCTAACTGTTATAGTTGTGTCATCTGCATATTGGTGAATCAAACTTGAACCCTTCTGTGGAGTCTGTACACAATTGATAAAATTATCCTTCTTAAGAAAAGCCGCTAAAGGTTCAGCTGATAAAACATAAAGTAAAGCAGATAAAGGACATCCCTGTCTCACAGATCTCTCCAGGGTAAAAGAATCAGTTAAAACCCCATTACATTTCACCCTACTTTTTGCATTTCTATATAATAATTTAATCCACCTTATTATTTTATTACCAAAACCAAATCTTTCCAAGGCCCTAAACATAAAATCATGTTCTACCCTATCAAAAGCCTTATTTAAATCTATGCTTAAAACAATACCCCCTATCTTATCCCCATTCATTTTGTGTATCACGTCTCTAATTGTATTAATTGTGTCAGCTATATCTCTCCCAGGAACACTATAATTCTGTGTTGGTGCAATAATATCATGTAAAACTCTCTTCATCCTATTCGCTAAGATTTTGGCTAAAATCTTGTAATCCACATTTAATAAACTAATAGGCCTATAATTCTCCAATTTCACCTTACTCCCTTTGTTTTTATATAAAATAGTTATCATTCCTGTCACCATTGATTCTGATACACAATCCTTCTCCTCCATATAGTGATAAACCTCCAATAAAATAGGTGCTAAAAGACTTTCATAAATTTTATAAAACTCTGCAATGATACCATCTACTCCAGGGCTCTTATTCACCTGTAAACCCTTTATCGCATCCGTAACTTCATTTACTGTAATCTTCCCATCACACATCAACTTATCCTCTATATTAATTTTCACCTCTACACTACCTAAAATCTCCTGTACACACCCCTCATCCACCTCCCCTTTCTTAAATAAGTCCTTATAAAAATTCTGCACTGTCTCTAAAATCTCTACATAATCATCTACTACTTCACCCTTTACATTTTCAATCTGTCTAAGATATGTTCTTCTTTGAAAACTCTTCTCTAATCCAAGAAAAAAAGAAGTGCATTTCTCCCCCTCCAGAAAATACTTTGCTCTGCTTCTTATAATAGCCCCCTTACACTTATCCATGTCATATTTACTCAATTTTGCTTTCAACTCTAAAAACTTTTCTATATTATAATTAGGTTCACTGTCACACTTGCCCATTTCTTCATCCAATTTAGCTCTCAACTCATTTTCTTTTCTTTTCATCCTGCCTCTCTTTTTCCTTGCATATCTTATACTAAACACTTTTATTTTTTCCTTAACCTTGTCCCACCATAAACACTTATCCTTTCCTTTTTGCTTATCCTCCATTTCACATGTTATTAACGATTTAAGTTGTTTACAATAATCCTCATCCCCAAATAACTCGCATTCATACACCACGTACCACCTCCTATTCTTTCCTTGTCTAAACCCACCGAGAAACTTAAACATGCATGGTCACTAAAAGTTGTAAAAACATACTTAACATCTTTCATAAAATCCCTACAACTTTCTTTAACTAAAATCAAATCTATTCTAGTTTGTTTTAATTCCCCTAATACCACCTGCCTTCTCGAAAATTCTCGTTTATCGGGATTGTCATCTCTCCATATGTCAATAAGTTTTTTCTCAAACATCATTTTCTTTAAAACCCCTCTAGATGCATCATTTCTAAAAGCTGCTCCCCTTGTCATATCCAATCTGTCCAATTTCACATTAAAATCCCCCACCACAATACAATTTCCCACACTCCATCGTCCCACTTCAATAAATAAAACCTTGCGCTCTATTTCGTTATTTGGCGCATAAACATTTATAATTCTAAACTTCATATCCATATACTCAAAATCTAAAACTAAAATCCTCCCATTATTATCATCATGTACATGTACCACTTTGTCCACCACATCCTTTCTCACTAAAATAGCAACCCCACTAGAATTCCCTCTACCATTATTAACAAAAATAAAATCCCTCCATATTTGTTTTACTTTCAATACACAATCATTGTCCCAATGCGTCTCTTGTAGACATAAGATATCCACATTTTCCATTTGCACTATATTTTGAAATTTATCCATTGTCCTTAACCCATTTACATTCAAGGACACAAAATTTACCATTTCAAAAAATAATAAATGAAAAAGTATACCTTCATTGTCCTCTACCTTTTGTCCTGTTTCTTTCCTCCTCCATCCTTCTTCTCTCCCCCCGTCGCTTTCCTCTTCCTGTATATTTCCCTTAGTCTTTCTACCTTTTCCCCATCGTCCGTATCAGATATCTCCTCCAAGTCCATATCGTCCAACCAACTCAACTTATTTCCTCCCACATCCGTTGTGCTCCCCGTATCTCTCTCCGTCTCTGGTACTGTCGTCAAAATCAAACTTCCCTCCATATCTTCACCCCCCGAGGTACTCGCAAGGGCTGAGCTTTCCCCCAAAATCTGTGCGTCCCCAGTGCCTCCACCCAGCTCGATCTCTCCCTCCTCCTGGAAACTCCCTCTTCTCATCTCTGAACCCATGCTGCTCCCTGTTTCGTCCGTCTTCTGCTCCATCTTCTCCATCTCTCCACCTTCCTCCACATTCTCTTTCCCATCCTCTTCTTCTCCTCGCGGTGTTTCATCAGCTTCCATAAAGAGGTCCTGGCTCTCCTCCTCATTTGCAACCTCTCCACAGTTGCACTCGTCAGTTCTCTTCCGACATCCTGCGCAAACTGCCCTATCTCTCGCTCCAGCACATTCCCTCGCATAGTGTCCCTGGTTTCCGCACTTAAAACATCTAAAGTCAGGGCAGTCCTTTAAAATATGTCCAGGTTGAATACACAAGCGGCACACCCTAACCTGCTTGTCATGTATCACCCTGAAATATTCACCACCCTCCAGTGTCTCAAACTTAGTGGAATACGGCAAAGACTGCACGGTGTCGGTGAACTTTACCTTACAGTATCTCGTCCCATCTACGATTTCCGTCCCCGGCCAAACTCTCCTTCTGATTTCAGACACGGCCGCTACACCCCAGCTCCGCAATTTGTCTAGTATAGCGCCGTCCTCGATATAGACTGGCAAATTCATGAACGAGACTATGAGTTCGTTTGCCATCACGTCTCTTGCCATTACCTTCGTATTCTTGATCTTGAACCCATCCATTAAACGCTCTTTTCCTTTTGCATCCCGCATCGTGACTTCATATTTCCTTTCTCCTTTAATTCTGCACCCCACCAACTCTCCGCACACATCTTTAATTGATCTTAGTAATTCCATCGTCGTTATCTTGTCTTCTCCCATCAATTCCACCGCCACCGTTCGTTCCTTGCCGTATTTTAAGCCACCTTCAGGTCCAAATTTTGTCCTTTGCGCATTACCTTTGTCTTTATCCGTTCCATTATTCGTTGCCATGTTGTCCGTCATTAAGAAATCAGAAAAGTCTCAAAAACTCACCCCCAAGC
>NW_021822859.1:45000-52500 GCF_901001165.1 Salmo trutta | reverse complement strand
GTAAGAGCACACCCTCGTGGACAAAAAGCTTACAGCACCTGGTATTCCCAGGCGGTCTCCCATCCAAGTACTAACCAGGCCCAACCCTGCTTAGCTTCCGAGATCAGACGAGATCGGGCGTACCCAGGCTGGTATGGCCGTAAACGATAAACAATCTCTTGGTACAACATATATAGTCAAAGTGAGTCTGATAAACAGACATTGCATTTTCACCAATTAGATAAGCAGCTTGAACTTTGTGTCACTGAAAAAGTAGAAGAAATTACAAACACTGTAGCCATCACTTTATAGCACAGGTAGTTGGATAAAATACAAACTTTATTTCTTTTCATCATTTGAACAGGGTAAGGGAGCACAAAGCACACACAAGCTGCATTCAGCAACAATGTTATTATTTGTCTTATAAATACAAGGCAGATGCTAACTGACAACACACGGAACTTTGATCCTATTAAAAAGGCAGGAAGCTGCATTTAGTCAATTCATCATTAAATGCTTACTACAAGGCAGTGTTGCTGATGAAATAGTGTAAGAGCACACCCTCGTGGACAAAAAGCTTACAGCACCTGGTATTCCCAGGAGGTCTCCCATCCAAGTACTAACCAGGCCCAACCCTGCTTAGCTTCCGAGATCAGACGAGATCGGGCGTACCCAGGCTGGTATGGCCGTAAACGATAAACAATCTCTTGGTACAACATATATAGTCAAAGTGAGTCTGATAAACAGACTGCATTTTGCAGCAGGAAGCTGCATTTAGTCAATTCATCATTAAATGCTTACTACAAGGCAGTGTTGCTGATGAAATAGTGTAAGAGCACACCCTCGTGGACAAAAAGCTTACAGCACCTGGTATTCCCAGGCGGTCTCCCATCCAAGTACTAACCAGGCCCAACCCTGCTTAGCTTCCGAGATCAGACGAGATCGGGCGTACCCAGGCTGGTATGGCCGTAAACGATAAACAATCTCTTGGTACAACATATATAGTCAAAGTGAGTCTGATAAACAGACATTGCATTTTCACCAATTAGATAAGCAGCTTGAACTTTGTGTCACTGAAAAAGTAGAAGAAATTACAAACACTGTAGCCATCACTTTATAGCACAGGTAGTTGGATAAAATACAAACTTTATTTCTTTTCATCATTTGAACAGGGTAAGGGAGCACAAAGCACACACAAGCTGCATTCAGCAACAATGTTATTATTTGTCTTATAAATACAAGGCAGATGCTAACTGACAACACACGGAACTTTGATCCTATTAAAAAGGCAGGAAGCTGCATTTAGTCAATTCATCATTAAATGCTTACTACAATGCAGTGTTGCAGATGAAATAGTGTAAGAGCACACCCTCGTGGACAAAAAGTTTACAGCACCTGGTATTCCCAGGCGGTCTCCCATCCAAGTACTAACCAGGCCCGACCCTGCTTAGCTTCCGAGATCAGACGAGATCGGGCGTACCCAGGCTGGTATGGCCGTAAAAGATAAACAATCTCTTGGTATAACATATATAGTCAAAGTGAGTCTGATAAACAGACTGCATTTTGCAGCAGGAAGCTGCATTTAGTCAATTCATCATTAAATGCTTACTACAAGGCAGTGTTGCTGATGAAATAGTGTAAGAGCACACCCTCGTGGACAAAAAGCTTACAGCACCTGGTATTCCCAGGCGGTCTCCCATCCAAGTACTAACCAGGCCCAACCCTGCTTAGCTTCCGAGATCAGACGAGATCGGGCGTACCCAGGCTGGTATGGCCGTAAACGATAAACAATCTCTTGGTACAACATATATAGTCAAAGTGAGTCTGATAAACAGACATTGCATTTTCACCAATTAGATAAGCAGCTTGAACTTTGTGTCACTGAAAAAGTAGAAGAAATTACAAACACTGTAGCCATCACTTTATAGCACAGGTAGTTGGATAAAATACAAACTTTATTTCTTTTCATCATTTGAACAGGGTAAGGGAGCACAAAGCACACACAAGCTGCATTCAGCAACAATGTTATTATTTGTCTTATAAATACAAGGCAGATGCTAACTGACAACACACGGAACTTTGATCCTATTAAAAAGGCAGGAAGCTGCATTTAGTCAATTCATCATTAAATGCTTACTACAATGCAGTGTTGCAGATGAAATAGTGTAAGAGCACACCCTCGTGGACAAAAAGTTTACAGCACCTGGTATTCCCAGGCGGTCTCCCATCCAAGTACTAACCAGGCCCGACCCTGCTTAGCTTCCGAGATCAGACGAGATCGGGCGTACCCAGGCTGGTATGGCCGTAAAAGATAAACAATCTCTTGGTATAACATATATAGTCAAAGTGAGTCTGATAAACAGACTGCATTTTGCAGCAGGAAGCTGCATTTAGTCAATTCATCATTAAATGCTTACTACAAGGCAGTGTTGCTGATGAAATAGTGTAAGAGCACACCCTCGTGGACAAAAAGCTTACAGCACCTGGTATTCCCAGGCGGTCTCCCATCCAAGTACTAACCAGGCCCGACCCTGCTTAGCTTCCGAGATCAGACGAGATCGGGCGTACCCAGGCTGGTATGGCCGTAAACAATAAACAAACTCTTGGTACAACATATATAGTCAAAGTGAGTCTGATAAACAGACTGCATTTTGCAGCAGGAAGCTGCATTTAGTCAATTCATCATTAAATGCTTACTACAAGGCAGTGTTGCTGATGAAATAGTGTAAGAGCACACCCTCGTGGACAAAAAGCTTACAGCACCTGGTATTCCCAGGCGGTCTCCCATCCAAGTACTAACCAGGCCCGACCCTGCTCAGCTTCCGTGATCAGACGAGATCGGGCGTACCTTTTTTTTTTTTTTTTTTTTTTATTATAAAAATCTTATTTTACAATTTTTCAATTCAATATGCAAAACCTTCAATCAACACAAGACTAAACATCGGTAGGCATCCAATTTTACCCACTATCAAATAAAACCAAACAAAATAAAAATTCCAAACCAACTTCATACAAACATTACATACAAGACTAAGATAAAACAAATTCCATGAAATTAGAGAGGTTAAAAGCAACCCCCTATCAAATAAAAACTAAGAAATTCTCAAAAACAATTTTTTTAAATGATTGATGATATCTCTCCAAAACTTTGCACATCAAAACCCATACACCAAACCTCCATCCTCCCCCACAGCAATGAATCCACAATCCTTCACAAACACACTTTCAAAATCCTTCTGCCTAGACCTATGCATCAATCCCACATCCTTCTTGACCATACCTTCAAACACCTTCCACACTGTCACCCTCTTGCCCTCAAACCTTGCCAAGTTCCTCCTCGAATATACAGCATACCTTGCATGTGACAGCATAAAATTCAATAATTCAATATTCACCCCCTTCACATGCTGACACACTCCAAACAATACCAAACACCTCCAATCCACCCCTCCTATTAACTCTACTCCCCAGTACCTTTCTAGCATGTCCCTCAACCTCACATAGAACCCAGCTACCTCGACACACTCAAACATCATGTGCATCAGATTTTCATCCATAACTCTACATACGTCACACACACGAGACACTGACCTGTCTACCTGATGTAACACCACCTTGGTAAACACCCGATTGTGCCTCAACATAAAATCAAAATGTGTACATTCAAGACTGTTGAGCCTCACTACCATCTTCTCCCACAACCGCTCCACATCCAACCCTGGAAACACTTGCCTCCACACTTTCTCAGATGCAGGCGCCTTGACCTTCCTGGTAAGAAGAGCCCAGTAGAAGGCCCTCACCTTGGTAGAGGATAAGGCTTGCACAGACTCCCCACATTTCACCTGCATCTCAGGCAAAGTCTCTAATACCCCCTTACTCATGTGATTGTCCAGCAGCCTCACCCACTCCCTTGGAAAACACTCCTTTATCCTCTCATACATTCTCAACACCGTCCCTTTCCTGACATCCTCATCTACACTCCAGACAGTATCTAATATCGCCTGATCAGGCAGGAACCCCGGCACCACCTCATACCTAAAGTCCCTCACTCTTATCATACCTGCCCTCATAAGCACCTTACTCTCCAGCATCTTTCCCTCAGATTGCAGCAATGGGTTCATAAAAACCGGTAGATTCAAAATCACCCCAATAGAGTCACACTCATAGCTAACCTGCGGTAAAAACTCTGCCCAGGCCCTGAACACCTCCTGATAAAAGGCAGGCACCTCTGCATACATGCTAGGCTTTAAACACATTAACAACCCATAATCTCCGCATCCTCCACTCCTATGCAACCAATGTCTGAAAAACTCCTTCCACCCCTGACCCTCCTCCCCGTACAAAAACTGTTTCACTCTCTTAACCCGTATGGCTTTTAACTTAACCTCCAGATCTACTAATCTCAACCCACCCCTATCATAATCTGCTATCATCACATCATGAGCAATTTTCACACCCTTCCCACCCCACAGGAACCCAGACACTACATTATTAATTTCCTTCAGAGCCCATACAGGCATGTCCAGAACCCCTAAAGTATATACACATTTTGACATCAACAGAGCATTCACCACCACCACTTTCCCCCTCAATTTTAATTTCCTTTGTTTCCAGTAATTCAAGGTCGACTTCATTTTATTAATCACCCCTGTCCAAGTAAAGTCTCTCGCCTCCAGCTCATCTACCCCAATATTCACACCCAAAATTCTCAAATGTTCTGTAACAGTCTTAAAAGGAATGTTACTTGTAGACACAACCGTATCAGAAACGCATAACATTTCAGATTTTTCAACATTCACCTTAGCCCCAGAAGCTCTCCCATACACATCAAAACACTTCATCAGACAATTCACACTCCCTCCATCCCGCACAGTACAGGTGGTATCATCAGCGTAATGATGCAGCACACTAACGCCACCCCCCGGCAGGTCTACTCCATGCACTCCTCTATCACGCTTAACAAAAGCAGCCAAAGGCTCAACTGATATGCTGTACAGCAAAGCAGACAGTGGACAACCCTGCCTAACAGACCTGCCCAGGGGAAAGGGATCAGTCAGCACACCATTACACTTAACGACACTGCTAGCTGACCCATACAAAAGCTTCACCCATTCTTTTATACGAGGCCCAAACCCAAATTTTGCCATGGTCTCTAACAGGAAACCGATGCTCCACCCGATCAAAGGCTTTATTCAGATCCATACAGAGCACCACCCCACCCACATCCCCCATATGCCTCACTACATCCCGGATAGTGCAGAGGGTGTCAACTATATCCCTCCCCGGTACCCCATAGGCCTGAGTAGGTGCTATAATGCTACCCATCACCTTTTTCAACCTATTGGCCATTACCTTAGCCAGCACCTTATTGTCAGAGTTCAAAAGGGTTATCGGTCTGTAGTTCTCAAGTTTCAGTCGACTTCCCTTCCTTTTGTACACCACATTCAACACCCCCAAAGCTAATGATTCTGGGACTTCCCTCCTCTCCTCCATACACTCAAATACACGCAGCATCAGTGGGGCTAGTATGTCACTAAACTCACGGTAAAACTCTGCAGTCAGACCATCTGAACCTGGGCTCTTATTCAAATTCAGGCCTAAGATTGCAGCTTTAACCTCTGCCAATGTAAAATCGGCATCACACATCTCCACATCATCAGTTGACACCCTTACCTCCACTGCTTCTAGCACACTTCTCATACACACCTCATCCACCCCGCCTGAAGTAAATAAACCTTTATAAAAAGAATGCACTGTATTCAAAATACCTTCCAAATCTGTCACCCTCTCCCCCCGCTCATTTAAAAGCTCAGTTAGAAAACTCCTTTCCTGCTTCCGCCTTTCTAACCCCAGAAAAAAAGCAGTACTCCTCTCCCCCTCCACTACATACTGCGCTCTACTCCTCACCACTGCCCCCATACACCTATGCCTCTCTAAGACCTTCAACTCCTCCCGCAGCCTCAGGTAATCTGCAATATCATATCCTGGACAATTTTCTATCTTTTCTAACTCAAATATCAGGTGGGACTTAAGAATCCTCTCTTCCCTCCTTCTTACCACACTAGCCTGTCTTGCACAATATATTGCCAGCCGCTTGAACTCCCCTTTTAAACCTTCCCACCACACACACACATCAGACTCAAACAGAGGATCTGACATGGCCTCATTCACACACTCTTTCACTGCTCCCTTAAACCCCTCATCCTTCAGCAGACTGGCATTAAGACACCACAACCCCCCCACCCTCCCCTCCCTCGACGCACCCAGCCGGAAAAGCAGAGCATCATGGTCACTAAAAAATGTGTGGGAATACTCTACCCCCACAACCAAGTTCGCAACCGCTCTATGAGCAAGACACAAATCTATGCGTGACTGCCTGAGCTCTCCCCTCACCACTTGTCTGCGAGAGAACACCCCGCTTATCTGGATTCCTCTCCCTCCATATATCCACCAAATCCTCATCCTGCATTACCTTTAATAGTGCGCCACGAGAAGAGTCAGAGCCAAAATGTGCTCTACTTGAGGCATCCAACCTATCCATCCATACATTAAAATCTCCAACAAGCAGACAGTTTCTCCCACATAATCCCCCCATAGACATAAACAAAACCCTTCTCTCAATTTCAGTATTAGGAGCATACACATTGTACAATGAATAATCCACACCTTTAAACGTGAAACCCACTCCCACCATTCGACCTTCATTATCAGCACATAACACACTTAAATTAGACACAACATCTTGTTTAACCAAAATAGCTACTCCACATGCACGCACAGTACCATTACTCACGTACATTTGTCCATTCCATCGCTGTCTTACGTTATCCATATACGGCTCAGTCCAGTGAGTCTCCTGAAGACATAATATGTCTGCACAGAAAGCTTCCAACACCAGCTCTAGCTTTTCTTTGCTACGAAGTCCATTGGTGTTGATAGAGACAACTCTCACCATAACGGATACATAGAGGAGGAAATCAATCCAGTCCGTCATGATAGATCTTTTACCCTTTTCTTCTTCTTGGCTATCAGGTTCTTTTTATTATCCCTCCGCTCAGATTGTATAAACTCCATCTCTTCCCCCGTCATCTCTTCTCCAGACCCTTTACGCTTGTAAGAATCATCCCGAGCAGGAGCCATCTCCTGAGAATAGCCTCCCGGGACTACAGACACCTTCGGGTTCTCCACCGCACCCCCAGAATCCGAAGCCAATGCCGCTCCAGTTGCTTCTCCCGTACACCCCGCTACCCCCTCCTCTCCACCAGGAACGCCCTCCATCTCCACACCGTCTAGGCTTGAACTGATATCCTTCCCCTTGGAGACCTCCTTTCCCACAGGACATGGCCCCTTCTCTTCTCATCCTCCGACTGCCTCTGGTCTTCTTCATCCTCCATCCGTCTCTGGGACTCCTCCCCATCCTCATTTCCTCCCAGATTCCTCCATCTCGCTCTCCTCCACACCATCCCCGCTGATTACCTGATTGTGACAATCTCTTGGTAAACTATATAGTCAAAGTGAGTC
>NW_021822859.1:27500-32500 GCF_901001165.1 Salmo trutta | reverse complement strand
GGCGGTCTCCCATCCAAGTACTAACCAGGCCCGACCCTGCTAAGCTTCCGAGATCAGACGAGATCGGGCGTACCCAGGCTGGTATGGCCGTAAACGATAAACAATCTCTTGGTACAACATATATAGTCAAAGTGAGTCTGATAAACAGACTGCATTTTGCAGCAGGAAGCTGCATTTAGTCAATTCATCATTAAATGCTTACTACAAGGCAGTGTTGCTGATGAAATAGTGTAAGAGCACACCCTCGTGGACAAAAAGCTTACAGCACCTGGTATTCCCAGGCGGTCTCCCATTCAAATACTAACCAGGCCCGACCCTGCTTAGCTTCCGAGATCAGACGAGATCGGGCGTACCCAGGCTGGTATGGCCGTAAACGATAAACAATCTCTTGGTACAACATATATAGTCAAAGTGAGTCTGATAAACAGACTGCATTTTGCAGCAGGAAGCTGCATTTAGTCAATTCATCATTAAATGCTTACTACAAGGCAGTGTTGCTGATGAAATAGTGTAAGAGCACACCCTCGTGGACAAAAAGCTTACAGCACCTGGTATTCCCAGGCGGTCTCCCATCCAAGTACTAACCAGGCCCGACCCTGCTTAGCTTCCGAGATCAGACGAGATCGGGTGTACCCAGGCTGGTATGGCCGTAAACGATAAACAATCTCTTGGTACAACATATATAGTCAAAGTGAGTCTGATAAACAGACTGCATTTTGCAGCAGGAAGCTGCATTTAGTCAATTCATCATTAAATGCTTACTACAAGGCAGTGTTGCTGATGAAATAGTGTAAGAGCACACCCTCGTGGACAAAAAGCTTACAGCACCTGGTATTCCCAGGCGGTCTCCCATCCAAGTACTAACCAGGCCCGACCCTGCTAAGCTTCCGAGATCAGACGAGATCGGGCGTACCCAGGCTGGTATGGCCGTAAACGATAAACAATCTCTTGGTACAACATATATAGTCAAAGTGAGTCTGATAAACAGACTGCATTTTGCAGCAGGAAGCTGCATTTAGTCAATTCATCATTAAATGCTTACTACAAGGCAGTGTTGCTGATGAAATAGTGTAAGAGCACACCCTCGTGGACAAAAAGCTTACAGCACCTGGTATTCCCAGGCGGTCTCCCATTCAAATACTAACCAGGCCCGACCCTGCTTAGCTTCCGAGATCAGACGAGATCGGGCGTACCTTTTTTTTATTTTTTTTTATATTTTATTATGAGAAACAGACAATTTTACATCGTTTCAATCATAATTAAAGGGTGAACAATTCACCCTTTACAAAATCAGAAAGAAAATACAATCAATTAACAATTAAATCCAATTAATAATTGAACACAAGTTTTCCATTTGATGAAAGTCGAATAAATGTACTCCCCCACACAAATTGTTTTTCAAAGTTGCATCCACCATATCTATGTATTATCTCTATATTTTTCTCCAACATACTCTTAAAAAGTACCTCCACACTCACACATTTTCCTTCATAATGACCCAAGTTCCTTCTTAATCTTACAGCATATCGAGCATGACTTAAAACATAATTAACCAAATTAAAGTTCAAAACTTTACTTTTCCCATTTATACCAAAAAGAAAAAATCTCCTCCATTCCACCTCATTAAAATCTCCTCCCCCCAATGTTTTACTAAAAGCTCCTTTAAAAATTCATGAAACCCTCTTAATCTACTACATTCAATGAAAAAGTGCATAAAGTTTTCCACCCCTATATGACAAATGTCACATTCTCTCTTAATATTTCTGTTGATTTGATGTAGAACCACATTAGTAAAAATCCTATTATGTTTTATTTTAAAATCATTATCTTCACATTCTATGGAATTCCATTTTACATTAACATTCTTCCATATTGATTTCACATCCAAATCTACAAAAACCTCCGACCACACTTTCTCTGAAGCAGGAACTTTTATCTCTTTTAAAATACATTTACTATAGACTGTTTTAACTTTCAAGCCTGACAATTCATGTTTCACTCCATTATTTCATAAAATATATCCGGTAAACCCCTGGCTCTCTTAACCACCTCTGTATTTATTAAAACCACCCACTCCTCCGGAATACACCCCAAAATTCTCTTATACATATTTTCTACTGTAGTTTTGCTTATTTCATCATCTACCTCAATAACATTGTCATAAATAGCGTGTACCGGTAGAAACCCCGGAATGACCTCATATAGAATATCACCAATCTGTCTCATCCCAGCTCTCATAAAATATTTACAATACAACATTGCATTATTATACTTGATCTTTGGATTCAAAAAGATTGGCTGGTTTAAAATATTTTCCAAAATGTTACATTCATAGGAAATGTGTGGTAAAAACTGTCCCCAAGCCTCAAAAACTTCCTTATAAAACAAAGGTATTTTTCCCAACATTTCTTGTTTTACACACATTAATAAACCATTATCCCCGATCCTCCCAACCTCCTGCAAATACTCTGTAAAAACTTTTTCCACCCGTAATCTAATTCTCCATATAAATACTTCCGAACCATTTTCACTCTTATCGCTATTTTCCTCACCTTTAGATCCACTAACTTCAACCCCCCTCCTCATAACCTGCAATCAATGTTTTAAAAGCGATTTTCACCCCCTTCCCATCCCATAAAAATTCTACTAAAATCTTATTCATTTCAGTTAAAACCCATTCTGGCACATCTAAGACATTCATGACGTGTACAAAAATTGACATCAGTAAAGAATTTATAACAATAACCTTCCCCTTTAATTTTAAAAACCTCCCCTTCCACATATTTACAACCTTCCTGACTTTATTTATCACCCCACTCCATGTCAAATCCCTAGCTTCCTTTCCTTTTAAGCCTATAAAAACTCCTAACACCTTAAAATAATCTTTGACCTCTTTAAAAGGAAAATTCCCTTCATTTACTTTCCCAATATACATTACAACAGACTTTTCCATATTAACTTTTGCTCCTGATGCTCTTCCATATACTTTAAAACCTTCTATTACCCTTTTTACACTATCCTCATCTCTAACTGTTATAGTTGTGTCATCTGCATATTGGTGAATCAAACTTGAACCCTTCTGTGGAGTCTGTACACAATTGATAAAATTATCCTTCTTTAGAAAAGCCGCTAAAGGTTCAGCTGATAAAACATAAAGTAAAGCAGATAAAGGACATCCCTGTCTCACAGATCTCTCCAGGGTAAAAGAATCAGTTAAAACCCCATTACATTTCACCCTACTTTTTGCATTTCTATATAATAATTTAATCCACCTTATTATTTTATTACCAAAACCAAATCTTTCCAAGGCCCTAAACATAAAATCATGTTCTACCCTATCAAAAGCCTTATTTAAATCTATGCTTAAAACAATACCCCCTATCTTATCCCCATTCATTTTGTGTATCACGTCTCTAATTGTATTAATTGTGTCAGCTATATCTCTCCCAGGAACACTATAATTCTGTGTTGGTGCAATAATATCATGTAAAACTCTCTTCATCCTATTCGCTAAGATTTTGGCTAAAATCTTGTAATCCACATTTAATAAACTAATAGGCCTATAATTCTCCAATTTCACCTTACTCCCTTTGTTTTTATATAAAATAGTTATCATTCCTGTCACCATTGATTCTGATACACAATCCTTCTCCTCCATATAGTGATAAACCTCCAATAAAATAGATGCTAAAAGACTTTCATAAATTTTATAAAACTCTGCAATGATACCATCTACTCCAGGGCTCTTATTCACCTGTAAACCCTTTATCGCATCCGTAACTTCATTTACTGTAATCTTCCCATCACACATCAACTTATCCTCTATATTAATTTTCACCTCTACACTACCTAAAATCTCCTGTACACACCCCTCATCCACCTCCCCTTTCTTAAATAAGTCCTTATAAAAATTCTGCACTGTCTCTAAAATCTCTACATAATCATCTACTACTTCACCCTTTACATTTTCAATCTGTCTAAGATATGTTCTTCTTTGAAAACTCTTCTCTAATCCAAGAAAAAAAGAAGTGCATTTCTCCCCCTCCAGAAAATACTTTGCTCTGCTTCTTATAATAGCCCCCTTACACTTATCCATGTCATATTTACTCAATTTTGCTTTCAACTCTAAAAACTTTTCTATATTATAATTAGGTTCACTGTCACACTTGCCCATTTCTTCATCCAATTTAGCTCTCAACTCATTTTCTTTTCTTTTCATCCTGCCTCTCTTTTTCCTTGCATATCTTATACTAAACACTTTTATTTTTTCCTTAACCTTGTCCCACCATATACACTTATCATCCCCTTTCTGCTTATCCTCCATTTCACATGTTATCAAATATTGAAGTTGTTTACAATAATCCTCATCCCCCAAATAACTCGCATTCATACACCACGTACCACCTCCTATTCTTTCCTTGTCTAAACCCACCGAGAAACTTAAACATGCATGATCACTGAAAGTTGTAAAAACATACTTAACATCTTTCATAAAATCCCTTAAACTTTCTTTAACTAAAATCAAATCTATTCTAGTTTGTTTTAATTCCCCTAATACCACCTGCCTTCTCGAAAATTCTCATTTATCGGGATTGTCATCTCTCCATATGTCAATAAGTTTTTTCTCAAACATCATTTTCTTTAAAACCCCTCTAGATGCATCATTTCTAAAAGCTGCTCCCCTTGTCATATCCAATCTGTCCAATTTCACATTAAAATCCCCCACCACAATACAATTTCCCACACTCCATCGTCCCACTTCAATAAATAAAACCTTGCGCTCTATTTCGTTATTTGGCGCATAAACATTTATAATTCTAAACTTCATATCCATATACTCAAAATCTAAAACTAAAATCCTCCCATTATTATCATCATGTACATGTACCACTTTGTCCACCACATCCTTTCTCACTAAAATAGCAACCCCACTAGAATTCCCTCTACCATTATTAACAAAAATAAAATCCCTCCATATTTGTTTTACTTTCAATACACAA
>NW_021822859.1:15000-20000 GCF_901001165.1 Salmo trutta | reverse complement strand
CTGCATTTTGCAGCAGGAAGCTGCATTTAGTCAATTCATCATTAAATGCTTACTACAAGGCAGTGTTGCTGATGAAATAGTGTAAGAGCACACCCTCGTGGACAAAAAGCTTACAGCACCTGGTATTCCCAGGCGGTCTCCCATCCAAGTACTAACCAGGCCCGACCCTGCTTAGCTTCCGAGATCAGACGAGATCGGGTGTACCCAGGCTGGTATGGCCGTAAACGATAAACAATCTCTTGGTACAACATATATAGTCAAAGTGAGTCTGATAAACAGACTGCATTTTGCAGCAGGAAGCTGCATTTAGTCAATTCATCATTAAATGCTTACTACAAGGCAGTGTTGCTGATGAAATAGTGTAAGAGCACACCCTCGTGGACAAAAAGCTTACAGCACCTGGTATTCCCAGGCGGTCTCCCATCCAAGTACTAACCAGGCCCGACCCTGCTAAGCTTCCGAGATCAGACGAGATCGGGCGTACCCAGGCTGGTATGGCCGTAAACGATAAACAATCTCTTGGTACAACATATATAGTCAAAGTGAGTCTGATAAACAGACTGCATTTTGCAGCAGGAAGCTGCATTTAGTCAATTCATCATTAAATGCTTACTACAAGGCAGTGTTGCTGATGAAATAGTGTAAGAGCACACCCTCGTGGACAAAAAGCTTACAGCACCTGGTATTCCCAGGCGGTCTCCCATTCAAATACTAACCAGGCCCGACCCTGCTTAGCTTCCGAGATCAGACGAGATCGGGCGTACCTTTTTTTTATTTTTTTTTATATTTTATTATGAGAAACAGACAATTTTACATCGTTTCAATCATAATTAAAGGGTGAACAATTCACCCTTTACAAAATCAGAAAGAAAATACAATCAATTAACAATTAAATCCAATTAATAATTGAACACAAGTTTTCCATTTGATGAAAGTCGAATAAATGTACTCCCCCACACAAATTGTTTTTCAAAGTTGCATCCACCATATCTATGTATTATCTCTATATTTTTCTCCAACATACTCTTAAAAAGTACCTCCACACTCACACATTTTCCTTCATAATGACCCAAGTTCCTTCTTAATCTTACAGCATATCGAGCATGACTTAAAACATAATTAACCAAATTAAAGTTCAAAACTTTACTTTTCCCATTTATACCAAAAAGAAAAAATCTCCTCCATTCCACCTCATTAAAAATCTCCTCCCCCCAATGTTTTACTAAAAGCTCCTTTAAAAATTCATGAAACCCTCTTAATCTACTACATTCAATGAAAAAGTGCATAAAGTTTTCCACCCCTATATGACAAATGTCACATTCTCTCTTAATATTTCTGTTGATTTGATGTAGAACCACATTAGTAAAAATCCTATTATGTTTTATTTTAAAATCATTATCTTCACATTCTATGGAATTCCATTTTACATTAACATTCTTCCATATTGATTTCACATCCAAATCTA
The DNA here is from genome assembly GCF_901001165.1 of Salmo trutta. NCBI lineage: Eukaryota > Metazoa > Chordata > Actinopteri > Salmoniformes > Salmonidae > Salmo > Salmo trutta. The sequence goes on along the minus strand of NW_021822859.1, from coordinate 18,535 downwards.
CAAAAACCTCCGACCACACTTTCTCTGAAGCAGGAACTTTTATCTCTTTTAAAATACATTTACTATAGACTGTTTTAACTTTCAAGCCTGACAATTCATGTTTCACTCCATTATTTTCATAAAATATATCCGGTAAACCCCTGGCTCTCTTAACCACCTCTGTATTTATTAAAACCACCCACTCCTCCGGAATACACCCCAAAATTCTCTTATACATATTTTCTACTGTAGTTTTGCTTATTTCATCATCTACCTCAATAACATTGTCATAAATAGCGTGTACCGGTAGAAACCCCGGAATGACCTCATATAGAATATCACCAATCTGTCTCATCCCAGCTCTCATAAAATATTTACAATACAACATTGCATTATTATACTTGATCTTTGGATTCAAAAAGATTGGCTGGTTTAAAATATTTTCCAAAATGTTACATTCATAGGAAATGTGTGGTAAAAACTGTCCCCAAGCCTCAAAAACTTCCTTATAAAACAAAGGTATTTTTCCCAACATTTCTTGTTTTACACACATTAATAAACCATTATCCCCGATCCTCCCAACCTCCTGCAAATACTCTGTAAAAAACTTTTTCCACCCGTAATCTAATTCTCCATATAAATACTTCCGAACCATTTTCACTCTTATCGCTATTTTCCTCACCTTTAGATCCACTAACTTCAAACCCCCCTCCTCATAACCTGCAATCAATGTTTTAAAAGCGATTTTCACCCCCTTCCCATCCCATAAAAATTCTACTAAAATCTTATTCATTTCAGTTAAAACCCATTCTGGCACATCTAAGACATTCATGACGTGTACAAAAATTGACATCAGTAAAGAATTTATAACAATAACCTTCCCCTTTAATTTTAAAAACCTCCCCTTCCACATATTTACAACCTTCCTGACTTTATTTATCACCCCACTCCATGTCAAATCCCTAGCTTCCTTTCCTTTTAAGCCTATAAAAACTCCTAACACCTTAAAATAATCTTTGACCTCTTTAAAAGGAAAATTCCCTTCATTTACTTTCCCAATATACATTACAACAGACTTTTCCATATTAACTTTTGCTCCTGATGCTCTTCCATATACTTTAAAACCTTCTATTACCCTTTTTACACTATCCTCATCTCTAACTGTTATAGTTGTGTCATCTGCATATTGGTGAATCAAACTTGAACCCTTCTGTGGAGTCTGTACACAATTGATAAAATTATCCTTCTTTAGAAAAGCCGCTAAAGGTTCAGCTGATAAAACATAAAGTAAAGCAGATAAAGGACATCCCTGTCTCACAGATCTCTCCAGGGTAAAAGAATCAGTTAAAACCCCATTACATTTCACCCTACTTTTTGCATTTCTATATAATAATTTAATCCACCTTATTATTTTATTACCAAAACCAAATCTTTCCAAGGCCCTAAACATAAAATCATGTTCTACCCTATCAAAAGCCTTATTTAAATCTATGCTTAAAACAATACCCCCTATCTTATCCCCATTCATTTTGTGTATCACGTCTCTAATTGTATTAATTGTGTCAGCTATATCTCTCCCAGGAACACTATAATTCTGTGTTGGTGCAATAATATCATGTAAAACTCTCTTCATCCTATTCGCTAAGATTTTGGCTAAAATCTTGTAATCCACATTTAATAAACTAATAGGCCTATAATTCTCCAATTTCACCTTACTCCCTTTGTTTTTATATAAAATAGTTATCATTCCTGTCACCATTGATTCTGATACACAATCCTTCTCCTCCATATAGTGATAAACCTCCAATAAAATAGATGCTAAAAGACTTTCATAAATTTTATAAAACTCTGCAATGATACCATCTACTCCAGGGCTCTTATTCACCTGTAAACCCTTTATCGCATCCGTAACTTCATTTACTGTAATCTTCCCATCACACATCAACTTATCCTCTATATTAATTTTCACCTCTACACTACCTAAAATCTCCTGTACACACCCCTCATCCACCTCCCCTTTCTTAAATAAGTCCTTATAAAAATTCTGCACTGTCTCTAAAATCTCTACATAATCATCTACTACTTCACCCTTTACATTTTCAATCTGTCTAAGATATGTTCTTCTTTGAAAACTCTTCTCTAATCCAAGAAAAAAAGAAGTGCATTTCTCCCCCTCCAGAAAATACTTTGCTCTGCTTCTTATAATAGCCCCCTTACACTTATCCATGTCATATTTACTCAATTTTGCTTTCAACTCTAAAAACTTTTCTATATTATAATTAGGTTCACTGTCACACTTGCCCATTTCTTCATCCAATTTAGCTCTCAACTCATTTTCTTTTCTTTTCATCCTGCCTCTCTTTTTCCTTGCATATCTTATACTAAACACTTTTATTTTTTCCTTAACCTTGTCCCACCATATACACTTATCATCCCCTTTCTGCTTATCCTCCATTTCACATGTTATCAAATATTGAAGTTGTTTACAATAATCCTCATCCCCCAAATAACTCGCATTCATACACCACGTACCACCTCCTATTCTTTCCTTGTCTAAACCCACCGAGAAACTTAAACATGCATGATCACTGAAAGTTGTAAAAACATACTTAACATCTTTCATAAAATCCCTTAAACTTTCTTTAACTAAAATCAAATCTATTCTAGTTTGTTTTAATTCCCCTAATACCACCTGCCTTCTCGAAAATTCTCATTTATCGGGATTGTCATCTCTCCATATGTCAATAAGTTTTTTCTCAAACATCATTTTCTTTAAAACCCCTCTAGATGCATCATTTCTAAAAGCTGCTCCCCTTGTCATATCCAATCTGTCCAATTTCACATTAAAATCCCCCACCACAATACAATTTCCCACACTCCATCGTCCCACTTCAATAAATAAAACCTTGCGCTCTATTTCGTTATTTGGCGCATAAACATTTATAATTCTAAACTTCATATCCATATACTCAAAATCTAAAACTAAAATCCTCCCATTATTATCATCATGTACATGTACCACTTTGTCCACCACATCCTTTCTCACTAAAATAGCAACCCCACTAGAATTCCCTCTACCATTATTAACAAAAATAAAATCCCTCCATATTTGTTTTACTTTCAATACACAATCATTGTCCCAATGCGTCTCTTGTAGACATAAGATATCCACATTTTCCATTTGCACTATATTTTGAAATGTATCCATTGTCCTTAACCCATTTACATTCAAGGACACAAAATTTACCATTTCAAAAAATAATAAAATGAAAAAGTATACCTTCATTGTCCTCTACCTTTTGTCCTGTTTCTTTCCTCCTCCATCCTTCTTCTCTCCCCCCGTCGCTTTCCTCTTCCTGTATATTTCCCTTAGTCTTTCTACCTTTTCCCCATCGTCCGTATCAGATATCTCCTCCAAGTCCATATCGTCCAACCAACTCAACTTATTTCCTCCCACATCCGTTGTGCTCCCCGTTTCTCTCTCCGTCTCTAGTACTGTCGTCAAAATCAAACTTCCCTCCATATCTTCACCCCCCGAGGTACTCGCAAGGGCTGA
>NW_021822858.1:97500-104154 GCF_901001165.1 Salmo trutta | reverse complement strand
ATAATGTATCGATCACTTATGTTATTGATTAGTGATGTATTGATATGTATCGATCACTTATGTTATATGATTTAGTGATGTATACATTATTATTTGATGTTATTGATTAATGTATTGATATGTATCCATCACTTAGTTATTGATTTAGTAGTATTGATAATGTATCCATCACTTATGTTAGATTGATGAATAATGTATCCATCACTTATGTTATTGATTTAGTGATGTATTGATAATGTATCCATCACTTATGTTATGATTTAGTGATGTATTGATAATGTATCCATCACTTGTTATGATTTAGTGATGTATTGATAATGTATCCATCACTTATGTTTATTGATTTAGTGAGTATTGATAATGTATCCATCACTTATGTTATTGATTAGTGATGTATTGATAATGTATCCATCACTTATGTTATTGATTTAGTGATGTATTGATAATGTATCGATCACTTATGTTATTGATTAGTGATGTATTGATAATGTATCGATCACTTATGTTATTGATTTAGTGATGTATTGATAATGTATCCATCACTTATGTTATTGATTTAGTGATGTATTGATAATGTATCGATCACTTATGTTATTGATTAGTGATGTATTGATAATGTATCCATCACTTATGTTTTGATTTAGTGATGTATTGATATGTATCCATCACTTATGTTATTGATTTAGTGATGTATTGATAATGTATCCATCACTTATGTTATTGATTAGTGATGTATTGATAATGTATCGATCACTTATGTTTTGATTAGTGATGTATTGATAATGTATCCATCACTTATGTTATTGATTTAGTGATGTATTGATAATGTATCCATCACTTATGTTATTGATTTAGTGATGTATTGATAATGTATCGATCACTTATGTTATTGATTTAGTGATGTATTGATAATGTATCCATCACTTATGTTATTGATTTAGTGATGTATTGATAATGTATCGATCACTTATGTTATTGATTTAGTGATGTATTGATAATGTATCCATCACTTATGTTATTGATTTAGTGATGTATTGATAATGTATCCATCACTTATGTTATTGATTTAGTGATGTATTGATAATGTATTGATCATTTCCTGATCGGTTATATGAATGATTAGTGTTGTATTGATAACGTACTGATGATTTCATTATTGATTAGTGTTGTATTGATAACGTACAGATCGGTTAATTTGATTTTTAATGACAGACCACCTGTGGGTGCTGTTTCCTGACGTCGTCATGGTGATAGCGTCTGAGGTTACCGTGGATGTTGTCAAGCACGCCTTCATCACCAAGTTTAACGACATCACCGCCGACGTAAGTGTCCGTCCCTCCCTCCCTCCGTCCGTCCTCTCCCTCCCTCCCTCCCTCCGTCCGTCCTCTCCCTCCGTCCCTCCCTCTGTCCGTCCTCTCCCTCCTCCGTCCTCCCCCTCCGTCCCTCCGTCCTCTCCTCCGTCCCTCCCTCTGTCCGTCCTCCTCCCTCCTCCGTCCCTCCCTCCGTCCGTCCTCTCCCTCCGTCCCTCCCTCTGTCCGTCCTCTCCCTCCTCCGTCCTCCCCCTCCGTCCCTCCCTCTGTCCGTCCTCCCCTCCGTCCTCCCTCCCTCCGTCCTCTCCCTCCGTCCTCCCCTCCGTCCTCTCCCTCCGTCCTCTCCCTCCGTCCCTCCCTCTGTCCGTCCTCTCCCTCCGTCCCTCCCTCCCTCCGTCCCTCCCTCCGTCCTCTCTGTCCGTCCTCTCCGTCCGTCCTCTCCCTCCGTCCTCTCCCTCCGTCCCTCCCTCTGTCCGTCCTCTCCCTCCCTCCGTCCCTCCCTCTGTCCGTCCTCTCCCTCCCTCCCTCCGTCCCTCCCTCCCTCCCCCTCCGTCCCTCCTCCGTCCTCTCCCTCCGTCCCTCCCTCTGTCCGTCCTCTCCTGGGTGTGTGTCTCTCTCAATATTTCCTTTCTCCTGAAGTGTACACTCATTCTCTATGAAGTGTACACTCGTTCACTACTTCCCACAGGTCTTAAAGCCTTAAATTGGAGGTGGAGGCGTGGGGCTCGCGGGAGGTTCCACCATGTCTCTGATACCAGTCATTTGCTTTCAAATCAGTGAAGGGAGCAAGTGCACACTAGGAGGGAAGGAGAGATAATTGGGCCGTAACCCCCAGAACTTCCTTGGCGATAGTAACTATGGTTACGTAACTGGAGCCGACCAGCCCCCCCCACACACACACACACACACACTGTTCCTATTGGGCGAAACATGCGAATGCTTAATGTAGTCATTGCATGCTGGGAATAGAGGATGTTTTAACTATTTTAATAAACTATATAAGTGTATTTATCAAATTACTTCTGTCTTCTTCCTGTTTGGGGGGAGGGACGACTAGATACAGGATTTAGTTCTTAGCGGTAAAACAGATATATATGAGAAATAGCCTGAAATAAAATCTAATATTCTGTACTGTCTCCTGATATGAAACATTTGATCTCTAAATATCTAAATACTGGAGTTAAAAGAGTCCAGTTAATGCAGATTTACTGTCCAAATACAATGTTGTTGAGTGTCACTTTTACAGATGAGCTCAAATATATTGGCACCTTTTGCATGATTCACTATTTCTTCTAAAAATCAGTTGAAATTGGAGAAGAAAAAAAAACGCTTGGTTTCCGAACTGAAATGTTAGATTTTTCCACTTCAAAGTTAAACACAAAATGTCCTTGATTGAAGGCAGGTGATTCTACTTTACTGTGTAATTTATCTCACCTGTGGTAAGTTGTAGAGGCCTACAGCTACGGGGTCAAAATAAACATTAAACTAGTTTTGATTTGCTGGTGTCTACGGGGTAAAAATAAACATTCAACTAGTTTTGATTTGCTGGTGTCTACGGGGTAAAAATAAACATTCAACTAGTTTTGATTTGCGGGTGTCTACGGGGTAAAAATAAACATTCAACTAGTTTTGATTTGCTGGTGTCTACGGGGTAAAAATAAACATTCAACTAGTTTTGATTTGCTGGTGTCTACGGGGTAAAAATAAACATTCAACTAGTTTTGATTTGCTGGTGTCTACGGGGTAAAACATTCAACTAGTTTTGATTTGCTGGTGTCTACGGGGTAAAAATAAACATTCAACTAGTTTTGATTTGCTGGTGTCTACGGGGTAAAAATAAACATTCAACTAGTTTTGATTTGCTGGTGTCTACGGGGTAAAATAAACATTCAACTAGTTTTGATTTGCTGGTGTCTACGGGGTAAAAATAAACATTCAACTAGTTTTGATTTGCTGGTGTCTACGGGGTAAAAATAAACATTCAACTAGTTTTGATTTGCTGGTGTCTACGGGGTAAATAAAACATTCAACTAGTTTTGATTTGCTGGTGTCTACGGGGTAAAAATAAACATTCAACTAGTTTTGATTTGCTGGTGTCTACGGGGTAAAATAAACATTCAACTAGTTTTGATTTGCTGGTGTCTACGGGGTAAAAATAAACATTCAACTAGTTTTGATTTGCTGGTGTCTACGGGGTAAAAATAAACATTCAACTAGTTTTGATTTGCTGGTGTCTACGGGGTAAAAATAAACATTAAACCTTGTGGTCCATCTGTTTTCATCAAGGGTGCCAATATATTAGAGCTCACCTGTTTATGTCATCAAGGGTGCCAAATATTAGAGCTCACCTGTTTATGTCATTAATCATTAAAGGTGCCAATATTAGAGCTCACCTGTTTATGTCATCAAGGGTGCCAATATTAGAGCTCACCTGTTTATGTCATTAATCATTAAAGGTGCCAATATTTAGAGCTCACCTGTTTATGTCATTAAGGGTGCCAATATATTAGAGCTCACCTGTTTATGTCATTAAGGGTGCCATATATTAGAGCTCACCTGTTTATGTCATTAAGGGTGCCAATATATTAGAGCTCACCTGTTTATGTCATTAAGGGTGCCAATATATTAGAGCTCACCTGTTTATGTCATTAAGGGTGCCAATATATTAGAGCTCACCTGTTTATGTCATTAAGGGTGCCAATATATTAGAGCTCACCTATTTATGTCAATAAGGGTGCCAATATATCAGAGCTCACCTGTTTATGTCATTAAGGGTGCCAATATTTAGAGCTCGTCTATTTATGTCATTAAGGGTGCCAATATATCAGAGCTCACCTGTTTATGTCATTAAGGGTGCCAATATATTAGAGCTCACCTGTTTATGTCATTAAGGGTGCCAATATATCAGAGCTCACCTGTTTATGTCATTAAGGGTGCCAATATATCAGAGCTCACCTGTTTATGTCATTAAGGGTGCCAATATATCAGAGCTCACCTGTTTATGTCAGTAAGGGTGCCAATATATCAGAGCTCACCTGTTTATGTCATTAAGGGTGCCAAATATCAGAGCTCACCTGTAACCAGGTCTATTTCATCAGGTGTACGGGGAGTACCGCGCCAGCCTGGCGTTCGATCTCGTCAGCAGCAGACAGAAAACGTGAGATTTAGAAAAGGAATATTGATGATTTTAAACATATTGTATTGATTTATTGATGATTTGTTTATTGACGTGTCGTTATTGGTGTTGTTGTTTACCAGGCCTATACAGACTACAGTGACTCAGTCTCCAGGAGAATGGGCTTCATTCCACTTCCTTTAGCTCTGCTGGTAAGAGACTGGCTGGGTCTGCCGACCTGGGTTCAACCAGTATTACAGCTCTTTAAGGGTGGGTCTATATACCTGGGTTCAACCAGTATTACAGCTCTTTAAGGCTGGGTCTATATACCTGGGTTCAACCAGTATTACAGCTCTTTAAGGGTGGGTCTGCAGACCTGGGTTCAACCAGTATTACAGCTCTTTAAGGCTGGGTCTGCAGACCTGGGTTCAACCATTATTACAGCTCTTTAAGGGTGGGTCTGTAGACCTGGGTTCAACTAGTATTACAGCTCTTTAAGGGTTGGTGGCTGGGTCTGCAGACCTGGGGTTATTATTGATTTGGCTGATATTGATATTGGTGTGTATATTGATATGTATATTGGTGTGTGTCTGTTTCAGTTGATCAGGGTGGTGACCAGCTCAGTGAAGATCCAGGGATCTCTCTCCTTCATGTGTGTCCTTCTCTTCTACCTGGGGTAAGACACCTTCTCTTCTACCTGGGGTAAGACACCTTCTCTTCTACCTGGGGTAAGACACCTTCTCTTCTACCTGGGGGTAAGACACCTTCTCTTCTACCTGGGGGTAAGACACCTTCTCTTCTACCGGGGGTAAGACATCGCCTCTTCTACCTGGGGGTAAGACACCTTCTCTTCTACCTGGGGTAAGACACCTTCTCTTCTACCGGGGGTAAGACACACCTCTTCTACCTGGGGGTAAGACACCTTCTCTTCTACCTGGGGTAAGACACCTCCTCTACTACCTGGGGGTAAGACACCTCCTCTTCTACCTGAGGGTAAGACACCTTCTCTACTACCTGGCGTAAGACACCTCCTCTTCTACCTGGGGGTAAGACACCTTCTCTTCTACCTGGGGGTAAAACACCTTCTCTTCTACCTGGGGGTAAGACACCTTCTCTTCTACCTGGGTCTAAGACACCTTCTCTTCTACCTGGGGGTAAGACACCTTCTCTACTACTACCTGGGGGTAATCACCTTCTCTTCTACCTGGGGGTAAGACACCTTCTCTTCTACCTGGGGGTAAGACACCTTCTCTTCTACCTGGGGTAAGACACCTTCTCTTCTACCTGGGGGTAAGACACCTTCTCTTCTACCTGGGGGTAAGACACCTTCTCTTCTACCTGGGGGTAAGACACCTTCTCTTCTACCGGGGGGTAAGACACCTGAGGACGGTATGTCACTAAGATGAGGACGCTGTTTGAGGTGAAAACATCAGTGACATCATCAGTGACTGCATTAAAAATTAAACATTGTGTTTGTTGAGCAAAATGGGTCAATTTCTGGTATGATGGGGTCTGTTGTCCAGCTCTGGTATGATGGGGTCTGTTGTCCAGCTCTGGTATGATGGGGTCTGTTGTCCAGCTCTGGTATGATGGGGTCTGTTGTCCATATCACCCAGCTCTGGTATGATGGGGTCTGTTGTCCAGCTCTGGTATGATGGGGTCTGTTGTCCATATCACCCAGCTCTGGTATGATGGGGTCTGTTGTCCAGCTCTGGTATGATGGGGTCTGTTGTCCATATCACCCAGCTCTGGTATGATGGGGTCTGTTGTCCATATCACCCAGCTCTGGTATAATGGGGTCTGTTGTCCAGCTCTGTTATGATGGGGTCTGTTGTCCAGCTCTGGTATGATGGGGTCTGTTGTCCATATCACCCAGCTCTGGTATGATGGGGTCTGTTGTCCATATCACCCAGCTCTGGTATGATGGGGTCTGTTGTCCAGCTCTGGTATGATGGGGTCTGTTGTCCATATCACCCAGCTCTGGTATAATGGGGTCTGTTGTCCAGCTCTGGTATGATGGGGTCTGTTGTCCATATCACCCAGCTCTGGTATGATGGGGTCTGTTGTCCAGCTCTGGTATGATGGGGTCTGTTGTTCATATCACCCAGCTCTGGTATGATGGGGTCTGTTGTCCATATCACCCAGCTCTGGTATGATGGGGTCTGTTGTCCAGCTCTGTTATGATGGGGTCTGTTGTCCATATCACCCAGCTCTGGTATGATGGGGTCT
>NW_021822858.1:82500-92500 GCF_901001165.1 Salmo trutta | reverse complement strand
TAACACACACCCCCAGGTAACACACCCCCAGGTAACACACCCCCCGCAGTAACACACCCCCCCGCAGGTAACACACCCCCCCAGGTAACACCCCCCAGGTAAAACCCCCCCAGGTAACACCACCCCAGGAACACCCCCCCCAGTAACACCCCCCCCAGGTACACACCCCCCCAGGTAACACCCTCCTCCTCCTCCCCCTCCTCCTCCCCCCCTCCTCCTCCTCCTCCCCCCCTCCTCCTCCTCCCTCCTCCTCCCCCCTTCTCCCCCCTCCTCCTCCCTCCTCCCCCCCCTCCTCCTCCTCCCTCCTCCTCCCCCTTCTCCCCCCTGCTCCCCCTTCTGCTGCTCTCGTCTCTCTTCCTGACATTAATATCGTTGTTGTTCAGAATCTGTTTAAATAAAGTTTAGAGGAATAGAATCTCCATGCTAACGTTTGCTAACCCACCAGGTGAGCCAATCGTAGAAGAGGGGGCCGTGTCTTCAGCGTCAGTCACTTGTCAGCCAACCAACCACCAGCAAGAGAGTCCCGCCTCCACTCTGCCAACCAGCCAATCAGACGATCACTTCCTGACCACGCCCGACGGCGAGGACGGCGACAAGGACATCTCCGCGGCAACGGGAGAGGAAGGGGAGGGGCTTAAACATAGAAACCCCGCCCCCAAGAAAGACTTATTGGAAATTGACCGCTTCACCATCTGTGGAAACCGCATCGACTGACACACACACACACACACACACACCACACACACACACACACACACACACAGACACACCATCACACACACACACACCACACACACACACCATCACACACACACACACACACACACCACACCATCACACACACACACACACACACACACACACAGAGTCGACTGGCTGATACCATGGCAACTAGAGACAGGGCCGGGGGTTAAGAGGTCGTGGAGCGCGCTCAGATGGACTCGCAGACTGAACTCTGGAAGATTTTATTTATTATTAACAAACACGGCTGTTATGTCAGCTGTCGTAGTGAGGTCGTAACACTACATGAAGCTCCTGAAGGATCCTTACAGCCGGACGATGAAGAGGGTCGGAAGACGCTCTGATGATGAAGATGAGGATGATGAGTTTAACACAAACGGACTGGATGGTTTTTCCTCTAAAGATGTTTTGTCAATTTGTAAAATAAATAAATAATTTAAGACAAAAAAATGTAATTTTAACAGGAATATCTGGACTTGAATCATTCAACCCCTGTAACTCTCTCCCCATCCTGTGTAGTAACCAATCCCCCTCACGTGACAAAGACACTACACTTCCTACAGGAAGTATTCACACACCTTGAATTTATTCCATATTTTGTTGTTGGAGCCTGAATTTAAAATGGATATATTTTGGGTCCCTGGCAGACACACACAACACCCCCATAATGTCAAAGTGGAATTATGTTTGTCTACTTTTTTAATAAACAAGTTCATAAAAAAAGGAAAATCTGAAATGTCTTGAGTCAATAAGTGTTCAACTCCTTTTGTTGTTGTGGAAAGTTCAAGAGTAAAAAAATGTGTTTTAGGCACATCAGTGTCATGGACTCACACTGTGTTATAGTAGTGTTTAACATGAGTTTTTAATGTTTACGTTATATCTGTACCTCACACACATACAATTATCTGTCAGGTCCCTCAGTCGAAGAGCGAAGAGCGAATTTATAACACAGATTGATGACCTTATTGACTTGGAGAAGATCTGCAAAGAGGAGTGGGACAAAATCCCTCCTGAGATGTGTGCAAAGCTGGTGGCCAACTACAAGAAACGTCTGACCTCTGTGATTGCCAAAACGGGTTTTGCCACCAAGTACTAAATCATGTTTTGCAGAGGGGTCAAATACTTATTTCCCTCATTAAAATGCTAATCATTTTATAAAATTTTTGACATGCGTTTTACTGGATTTTTTTGTTGTTATTCTGTCTCTCACTGTTCAAATAAACCTGCCTTTAAATTGTAGACTGATAATTTCTTTGTCAGTGGGCAAACGTACAAAATCAGCAGGGGATCAAATACTTTTTTCCCCTCACTGTATACAACAGCTTCATCTCTGGACCACCAGAAGTCATGAAGCATCTACAGGACAAATACATCAGGGCTTTTCTGACTATCTTCAGTCTGTCTCACTTTCATTTACAACCAGGTAGAATATTGGAACGATGGAAGGAAGAGTTTTGGCACAAAATGGCGTCATTCCGTGTCTCAGTGGAGGTTTCTCCAGTTCCTCTGGGTTAGGAGGAGAGAAACTAGTGTTCCTCTGGCTCAATGTTCTGGATTAGAGAGAGAACCTGTCTGAAACTAATTGCAAAAATCACTGAAGCTGGAGACTCATATCTCCCTCAATAACTTTAAGCATCAGCTATCAGAGCAGCTTACAGATCATTGCACCTGTACACAGCCCATCTGTAAACAGCCCATCCAACTACCTCATCCCCATACTGTTATTTTGCTTCTTTGCACCCCAGTATCTCCACTTGCACATTCATCTTCTGCACATCTACCTTTCCAGTGTTTATTTACTACATTTTAATTGTTTCGCCACTACGGCCTATTTATTGCCTTACCTCCCTCATCTTACCTCATTTGCACACACTGTATATAGACTTTTCTATTGTATTATTGACTGTATGTTTGTTTATTCCATGCGTAACACTGTGTTGTTGTTTGTGTCGCACTGCTTTGCTTAATCTTGTCCAGGTCGCAGTTCTAAATGAGGACTTGTTCTCAACTAGCCACCTGGTTAAATAAAGGTGAAATAAAAATAAATTAAAAAAGTCAGAGAGCCGTTCGGTAGTCGCTACTATGTTAGGCGAGCAGGAGGCACGGCGTTCAGAAAAGCTAGCGGGCCGGGGCTAGCAGATGGGTCTTCTGTGACATTGCAATGGAAAAGCCTGTTGAAACCATATCGGACGATTATGTCGGCAGGCCAGTCGTGATGGAATCGGCGGGGCTTCGTGTCGGCAATAAAGGGTCCAGGCCAATTGTCAAAAGAGGTATTGTAGCCCACGAATTGGCGGGTATATGGGCCTAGCTCGAGGCTAGCTCAAGGATAACTGGTGCTTGCTTCGGGACAGAGGCGTTAGCCAGCAGTAGCTACTCGGTTGCAGCTAGCTAGCTGTGATGATCCGGAGTAGTGATCCAGAGCGGCAGGAATCCGGTGACGTGGTAGAGAGAAGCAGTCCGATATGCTCTGGGTTGATATCTTCGCTGTGCAGACTGGCAGCAGTTGACCGAGCTAAAGCTGGCTGGAGTCCGAGCTAAAGCTGGCTGGTGACCGAGCTAAATCTGGCTGGTGACCGAGCTAAATCTGGCTGGAGTCCGAGCTAAAGCTGGCTGGTGTCCGAGCTAAAGCTGGCTGGTGACCGAGCTAAATCTGGCTGGTGTCCGAGCTAAAGCTGGCTGGTGACCGAGCTAAAGCTGGCTGGTGACCGAGCTAAAGCTGGCTGGTGTCCGAGCTAAAGCTGGCTGGAGTCCGAGCTAAAGCTGGCTGGAGTCCGAGCTAAAGGTGAATACCGCTAGCCGTGGCTAACAGTGACCTACTAGCTAGTAGCTAGTTAGCTGGCTAGCTCCTGATGGATGTTCCAGTTATAAGGAATAACAACTAGCAGATTCGTACCACATTGGGTGAGGCGGGTTACAGGAAAGTATATTTAGATCGTAGGTGGAAAGTCATATTAAAAATATATACGAAAAAAACCCGACAAAAGCGACTATTTACACGGGACAAGACAAACACATGTCCGACTGCTACGCCATCTTGGATTATCGTGTGTTATAGTGTGTATGTTATAGTGTGTATGTTATAGTGTGTGTGTTATAGTGTGTGTGTTATAGTGTGTATGTTATAGTGTGTGTGTTATAGTGTGTGTGTTATAGTGTGTGTGTTATAGTGTGTATGTTATAGTGTGTGTGTTATAGTGTGTATGTTATAGTGTGTATGTTATAGTGTGTGTGTTATAGTGTGTGTTATAGTGTGTTATAGTGTGTGTGTTATAGTGTGTGTGTTATAGTGTGTGTGTTATAGTGTGTGTGTTATAGTGTGTATGTTATAGTGTGTATGTTATAGTGTGTGTGTTATAGTGTGTGTGTTATAGTGTGTGTGTTATAGTGTGTGTTATAGTGTGTATGTTATAGTGTGTGTGTTATAGTGTGTGTGTTATAGTGTGTGTGTTATAGTGTGTGTGTTACAGTGTGTGTGTTATAGTGTGTGTGTTATAGTGTGTATGTTATAGTGTGTGTGTTATAGTGTGTATGTTATAGTGTGTGTTATAGTGTGTGCGTTATCGTGTGTGTTATAGTGTGTGTGTTATAGTGTGTGTGTTATAGTGTGTGTTATAGTGTGTGTGTTATAGTGTGTGTGTTATAGTGTGTGTGTTATAGTGTGTATGTTATTGTGTGTGTGTTATAGTGTGTGTGTTATAGTGTGTGTGTTATAGTGTGTGTTATAGTGTGTATGTGATAGTGTGTGTGTTATAGTTGTGTGTGTTATAGTGTGTGTGTTATAGTGATGCTAGTGGTTATAGTGTTGTTATAGTGTGTATGTTATAGTGTGTGTGTTATAGTGTGTGTGTTATAGTGTGTGTATGTTATAGTGTGTATGTTATAGTGTGTGTGTTACAGTGTGTGTGTTATAGTGTGTGTGTTATAGTGTGTATGTTATAGTGTGTGTTATAGTGTGTATGTTATAGTGTGTGTTATAGTGTGTGTGTTATCGTGTGTGTTATAGTGTGTGTGTTATAGTGTGTGTGTTATAGTGTGTGTTATAGTGTGTGTTATAGTGTGTGTGTTATAGTGTGTGTTATAGTGTGTGTGTTATAGTGTGTATGTTATTGTGTGTGTGTTATAGTGTGTGTGTTATAGTGTGTGTGTTATAGTGTGTGTTATAGTGTGTGTGTTATAGTGTGTGTGTTATAGTGTGTGTGTTATAGTGTGTGTGTTATAGTGTGTGTTATAGTGTGTTATAGTGTGTATGTTATAGTGTGTGTGTTATAGTGTGTGTGTTATAGTGTGTGTATTTTATAGTGTGTATGTTATAGTGTGTGTGTTATAGTGTGTGTGTTATAGTGTGTGTGTTATAGTGTGTGTGTTATAGTGTGTGTTATAGTGTGTATGTTATAGTGTGT
Organism: Salmo trutta; assembly: GCF_901001165.1. NCBI lineage: Eukaryota > Metazoa > Chordata > Actinopteri > Salmoniformes > Salmonidae > Salmo > Salmo trutta. Next base: position 87,356 of record NW_021822858.1, on the reverse strand, counting down.
TATAGTGTGTGTGTTTATAGTGTGTATGTTATAGTGTGTGTTATAGTGTGTTATAGTGTGTATGTTATAGTGTGTGTATTATAGTGTGTGTATTATAGTGTGTGTTATAGTGTGTGTATTATAGTGTGTGTGTATTATAGTGTGTGTTATAGTGTGTGTGTTATAGTGTGTATGTTATAGTGTGTGTGTTATAGTGTGTGTGTTATAGTGTGTGTTATAGTGTGTGTGTTATAGTGTGTTATAGTGTATGTTATAGTGTGTGTGTTATAGTGTGTGTGTTATAGTGTGTATGTTATAGTGTGTGTGTTATAGTGTGTATGTTATAGTGTGTTATAGTGTGTATGTTATAGTGTGTGTGTTATAGTGTGTGTTATAGTGTGTGTGTTATAGTGTGTTATAGTGTGTGTGTTATAGTGTGTATGTTATAGTGTGTGTGTTATAGTGTGTGTGTTATAGTGTGTATGTTATAGTGTGTGTGTTATAGTGTGTGTGTTATAGTGTGTGTTATAGTGTGTATGTTATAGTGTGTGTTATAGTGTGTGTGTTATAGTGTGTATGTTATAGTGTGTGTGTTATAGTGTGTGTGTTATAGTGTGTATGTTATAGTGTGTGTTATAGTGTGTATGTTATAGTGTGTGTGTTATAGTGTGTGTGTGTTATAGTGGGCCCCACCCCTCAGTTAAGCCCCGCCCTGTCTACATTTCTCCACCCCTCAGTTAAGCCCCGCCCTGTCTATTGTATTTCCAAGATGGCGGTAGCAGTCAGACGTCTTTGTCCTGTCGTGTCCCTTGTATATATCTTTTTATATATTCTTTTTTTATCGCCTTTCCTTCCAGTTCTCTGCTGCCAATGACTGGAACGAATTGCAAAATCTCTGAAGCTGGAGACTTATATCTCCCTCACTAACTTTAAGCACCAGCTGTCAGAGCAGCTCACATATCACTGCACCTGTACATAGCCCATCTGTAAACAGCCCATCCAACTACCTACCTCATCCCCATACTGTATTTATTTATTTATCTTGCTCCTTTGCACCCCAGTATCTCTACTTGCACTTTCATCTTCTGCACATCTACCATTCCGGTGTTTAATTGCTATATTGTAATTACTTCGCCACCATGGCCTATTTATTGCCTTAACTTACCTCATTTGCACTCACTGTATATAGACTTTTTGTTTTCTTTTGTTCTACTGTATTATTGACTGTATGTTTGTTTTACTCCATGTGTAACTCTGTGTTGTTGTTTGTGTCGAACTGCTTTGCTTTATCTTGGCCAGGTCGCAATTGTAAATGAGAACTTGTTCTCAACTGGCCTACCTGGTTAAATAAAGGTGAAATAAATGAAATACAAATATTTAACCATTTCTCCATTCCCCAAGTTAAGCAAAGGAAGGGCAGAGGCTGCGACTATAATTTATTTATTAAATTACTTTTCCTGTCGATGATTTTATTTGATAAATTCCCATTTTGTGTCCCTTTCATCCAGAATAATCCAATATTATAAATATAAAATAATCCATATTTTCATTGATGAAATATTCAACAGACTGAACAGTCAAGTACCAATGAGATGAGTTAGCCTTAGTGTTGTTGTCATTCAGCCCCATCTAGCATTGGTATGGAGTAACTGTAGTACCTCAGCCTTAGTGTTGTTGTCATTCAGCCCCATCTAGCGTTGGTATGGAATAACTGTAGTACCTCAGCCTTAGTGCTGTTGTCATTCAGCCCCATCTAGCGTTGGTATGGAATAACTGTAGTACCTCAGCCTTAGTGCTGTTGTCATTCAGCCCCATCTAGCGTTGGTATGGAGTAACTGTAGTACCTCAGCCTTAGTGTTGTTGTCATTCAGCCCCATCTAGCGTTGGTATGGAGTAACTGTAGTACCTCAGCCTTAGTGTTGTTGTCATTCAGCCCCATCTAGTGTTGGTATGGAATAACTGTAGTACCTCAGCCTTAGTGCTGTTGTCATTCAGCCCCATCTAGTGTTGGTATGGAATAACTGTAGTACCTCAGCCTTAGTGTTGTTGTCATTCAGCCCCATCTAGTGTTGGTATGGAATAACTGTAGTACCTCAGCCTTAGTGCTGTTGTCATTCAGCCCCATCTAGTGTTGGTATGGAATAACTGTAGTACCTCAGCCTTAGTGTTGTTGTCATTCAGCCCCATCTAGCGTTGGTATGGAGTAACTGTAGTACCTCAGCCTTAGTGCTGTTGTCATTCAGCCCCATCTAGCGTTGGTATGGAATAACTGTAGTACCTCAGCCTTAGTGCTGTTGTCATTCAGCCCCATCTAGCGTTGGTATGGAATAACTGTAGTACCTCAGCCTTAGTGCTGTTGTCATTCAGCCCCATCTAGCGTTGGTATGGAATAACTGTAGTACCTCAGCCTTAGTGCTGTTGTCATTCAGCCCCATCTAGCGTTGGTATGGAGTAACTGTAGTACCTCAGCCTTAGTGTTGTTGTCATTCAGCCCCATCTAGCGTTGGTATGGAGTAACTGTAGTACCTCAGCCTTAGTGCTGTTGTCATTCAGCCCCATCTAGCGTTGGTATGGAATAACTGTAGTACCTCAGCCTTAGTGTTGTTGTCATTCAGCCCCATCTAGCGTTGGTATGGAATAACTGTAGTACCTCAGCCTTAGTGTTGTTGTCATTCAGCCCCATCTAGCGTTGGTATGGAATAACTGTAGTACCTCAGCCTTAGTGCTGTTGTCATTCAGCCCCATCTAGCGTTGGTATGGAGTAACTGTAGTACCTCAGCCTTAGTGTTGTTGTCATTCAGCCCCATCTAGCGTTGGTATGGAGTAACTGTAGTACCTCAGCCTTAGTGTTGTTGTCATTCAGCCCCATCTAGCGTTGGTATGGAGTAACTGTAGTACCTCAGCCTTAGTGTTGTTGTCATTCAGCCCCATCTAGCGTTGGTATGGAGTAACTGTAGTACCTCAGCCTTAGTGTTGTTGTCATTCAGCCCCATCTAGTGTTGGTATGGAATAACTGTAGTACCTCAGCCTTAGTGCTGTTGTCATTCAGCCCCATCTAGTGTTGGTATGGAATAACTGTAGTACCTCAGCCTTAGTGTTGTTGTCATTCAGCCCCATCTAGCGTTGGTATGGAGTAACTGTAGTACCTCAGCCTTAGTGTTGTTGTCATTCAGCCCCATCTAGTGTTGGTATGGAGTAACTGTAGTACCTCAGCCTTAGTGCTGTTGTCATTCAGCCCCATCTAGTGTTGGTATGGAATAACTGTAGTACCTCAGCCTTAGTGTTGTTGTCATTCAGCCCCATCTAGCGTTGGTATGGAGTAACTGTAGTACCTCAGCCTTAGTGCTGTTGTCATTCAGCCCCATCTAGTGTTGGTATGGAGTAACTGTAGTACCTCAGCCTTAGTGTTGTTGTCATTCAGCCCCATCTAGTGTTGGTATGGGTGCGTTCTCAGCCCCCTCCTGAGGAGGTGAGGGCCTACAGGGAGGAGGTGAGGGCCTACAGGGAGGAGGTGAGGGCCTACAGGGAGGAGGTGAGGGCCTACAGGGAGGAGGTGAGGGCCTACAGGGAGGAGGTGAGGGCCTACAGGGAGGAGGTGAGGGCCTATAGGGAGGAGGTGAGGGCCTACAGGGAGGAGGTGAGGGCCTACAGGGAGGAGGTGAGGGCCTATAGGGAGGAGGTGAGGGCCTACAGGGAGGAGGGTGAGGGCCTACAGGGAGGAGGTGAGGGCCTACAGGGAGGAGGTGAGGGCCTACAGGGAGGAGGTGAGGGCCTACAGGGAGGAGGTGAGGGCCTATAGGGAGGAGGTGAGGGCCTATAGGGAGGAGGTGAGGGCCTATAGGGAGGAGGTGAGGGCCTACAGGGAGGAGGTGAGGGCCTACAGGGAGGAGGTGAGGGCCTATAGGGAGGAGGTGAGGGCCTACAGGGAGGAGGTGAGGGCCTACAGGGAGGAGGTGAGGGCCTATAGGGAGGAGGTGAGGGCCTATAGGGAGGAGGTGAGGGCCTACAGGGAGGAGGTGAGGGCCTACAGGGAGGAGGTGAGGGCCTATAGGGAGGAGGTGAGGGCCTACAGGGAGGAGGTGAGGGTCTACAGGGAGGAGGTGAGGGCCTACAGGGAGGAGGTGAGGGCCTACAGGGAGGAGGTGAGGGCCTACAGGGAGGAGGTGAGGGCCTACAGGGAGGAGGTGAGGGCCTACAGGGAGGAGGTGAGGGCCCTGGCAGAGTGGTGCCTGGAAAATAACCTCTCCCTCAAGTTCAACAAAAGAAAATAACTGATCGTGGACTTCAGGAAACAGCAGAGAGAACACGGCCCTATCCACGTCGACGGGACCGCAGTGGAGATGGTGAAAAGCTTCAAGTTCCTTGGCGTATCACCGACAATCTGAAATGGTCCACCCACACAAACAGTGTGCTGAAGAAGGCGCATTTCCCTAATCATTATGGTTGAAGAAATTCGACTTGGCCCTTAAGACCCTGACAAACTTTTACAGATGCACAATCGAGAGCATCCTGTCGGGCTGTATCACCGCCTGGTTACGGCAACTGCACCGCCCATAACCGCAGGGCTCTCCAGAGGGTGGTGCGGACTGCACAACGCATCACCGGGGGCAAACTACCTGCCCTCCAGGACACCTACACCACCCGATGTCACAGGAAGGCCAAAAAGATCATCAAGGACATCAACCACCCGAGCCACTGCCTGTTCACCCCGCTATCATCCAGAAGGTGAGGTCAGTACAGGTGCATCAAAGCTGGGACCGAGAGACTGAAAAACAGCTTCTATCTCCAGACCATCAGACTGATAAACAGCTTCTATCTCCAGACCATCAGACTGTTAAACAGCTTCTATCTCCAGACCATCAGACTGATAAACAGCT
>NW_021822858.1:0-77500 GCF_901001165.1 Salmo trutta | reverse complement strand
TGATACTGAGTGGTGGGTGCTGGGTGGTGGTGCTGGGTGGTGGTGCTGGGTGGTAGGTGTTTGGGTGGTGGGTGCTGGGTGGTAGGTGTTTGGGTGGTGGGTGGTGGGTGGTAGGTGATTGGGTGGTGGGTGGTTGGTGCTGGGTGGTGGGTGGTTGTCACGAGAATTTTCATCCCAATGTTATTAACTCAAAACTCACTATATGCTTTGACCAATTCTCCAGAGGTTGTAAGGCCCCTGGTTAATAGAAGAATTAGACAAAGTCCCAGAATTCTGCAAAAGGTTAGTTCTTTATTCAGCTCTACAAATCATACAAGCACATAGCCATTTATACCTAACATTTGGACATACCCCTTATAAATGCCCCTCGTGTTCTTTAACCTCTCTAGGGTATGTGGGACGAAATCGTCCCACCTACTCAACAGCCAGTGGAATCCCGTGGTGCGATATTCAAATACCTTAGAAATGCTATTACTTCAATTTCTCAAACATATGACTATTTTACACCATTTTAAAGACAAGACTCGTTAATCTAACCACACTGTCCGATTTCAAAAAGGTTTTACAGCGAAAGCAAAACATTAGATTATGTCAGCAGAGTACCCAGCCAGAAATAATCAGACACCCATTTTTCAAGCTAGCATATAATGTCACAAAAACAAAACCACAGCTAAATGCAGCACTAACCTTTGATGATCTTCATCAGATGACACGTCTATGACATTATGTTATACAATACATGCATGTTTTGTTCAATCAAGTTCATATTTATATCAAAAACCAGCTTTTTACATTAGCATGTGACGTTCAGAACTAGCATTCCCATCGAACACTTCCGGTGAATTTACTAAATTACTCACGATAAACGTTCACAAAAAACATAACAATTATTTTAAGAATTCTAGATACAGAACTCCTTTATGCAATCGAGGTGTCCGATTTTAAAATAGCTTTTCGGTGAAAGCACATTTTGCAATATTCTGAGTAGATAGCTCGCCATCACAGGCTAGCTATTTTGACACCCACCAAGTTTGACCCTCACCAAACTCCGATTTACTATTAGAAAAGTTTGATTACCTTTCCTGTTCTTCGTCAGAATGCACTCCCAGGACTTCTACTTCAATAAAAAATGTTGGTTTGGTTCAAAATAATCCATAGTTATATCCAAATAGCGGCGTTTTGTTCGTGCGTTCAAGACACTATCCAAGGGTGACGAAGGGTTACGCGCCCGATGCGTTTCGTGACAAAAAAATTCAAAATATTCCGTTACCGTACTTCGAAGCATGTCAACCGCTGTTTAAAATCAATTTTTATGCTATTTTTCTCGTAAAAAAAGCGATAATATTCCGACCGGGAGTCGTTGTTTTCGTTCAAAGACGAAAGAATAAAAACATGGTGTCGCCTCGTGCACACGCCTCCAGTCTCTGTTCTCTGATCGACCACTATCTAAATGCGCTACTGTTTTTCAGCCATGGCCTGCAAAGGCATCATTCAACGTTTTGCCGCCTTCTGAGAGCCTATGGGAGCCGTAGGAAGTGTCACGTTACAGCAGAGATCCCCTGTTTTGGATAGAGATGATCAAGAAGGCCAAGAAATGGTCAGAGAGGGCGCTTCCTGTTTGGAATCGTCTCAGGTTTTGGCCTGCCAAATGAGTTCTGTTATACTCACAGACACCATTCAAACAGTTTTAGAAACTTTGGAGTGTTTTCTATCCAAAGCTAATAATTATATGCATATTCTAGTTTCTGGGCAGGAGTAATAATCAGATTAAATTGGGTACGTTTTTTTATCCGGCCGTGAAAATACTGCCCCCTATCCATAACAGGTTAACAGTTCCCCTTTTCCTTGAATGTCTCAGCTTGTCCTATGCACACACATTTATAGAATTAGTATGACAATCACTCAGTTATATATTTTCAGGGTGGAATCATTTAGTCAAAACCTTAAATGTATAAATTATTTTATCGGTGGTGGGTGCTGAGGGTGCTGGGTAATGAGGGTGGTGTGTGCTGGGTACTGGGGTGCTTTCTCCACTAGGGCCCTCTCAGCCAGCCGTCTCCACTACGGCCCTCTAAGCCAGTCGTCTCCACTACGGCCCTCTAAGCCAGTCGTCTCCACTAGGGCCCTCTCAGTCAGTCGTCTCCACTAGGGCCCTCTCAGTCAGTCGTCTCCACTAGGGCCCTCTCAGCCAATAATTTTAAATGGAGAAGCTGGGGATTGAACCCAGGACCTCATACATGCGAAGCATGCGCTCTACCACTGAGCTACATCCCCTTTCTGTGAAAGAAAAAAATGTTTCTTTTTAAAATTTTATTTCATCATTATTTAACCAGGTAAGCTAGTGGAGAACAAGTTCTCATTTAGAACTGCGACCTGGCCAAGATAAAGCAAAGCAGTGCGACACAAACAACAACACAGTGTTACAAATGGAATAAACAAGCGTACAGTCAATAACACAATAGAAAAAAAGAAAGTCTATATACAGTGTGTGCAAATGGCATGAGGAGGTAAGGCAATAAATAGGCCATAGTAGCGAAGTAATTACATTTTAGTAAATTAACACTGGAGTGATAGATGAGCAGATGATGATGTGCAAGTAGAAATACTGGTGTGCAAAAGAGCAGAAAGTAAATAAAAACAATATGTGGATGAGGTAGGTAGATTGGGTGGGCTATTTACAGATGGGCTATGTACAGCTGCAGCGATCGGTTAGCTGCTCAGATAGCTGATGTTTAAAGTTAGTGAGGGAAATATAAGTCTCCAGCTTCAGCGATTTTTGCAATTCGTTCCAGTCATTGGCAGCAGAGAACTGGAAGGAAAGGCAGCCAAAGGAGGTGTTGACTTTGGGGATGACCAGTGAGATATACCTGCTGGAGCGTGTGCTACGGGTGGGTGTTGTTATCGTGACCAGTGAGCTGAGATAAGGCGGAGCTTTACCTAGCATAGACTTATAGATGACCTGGAGCCAGTGGGTCTGGTGACGAATAGGTAGCGAGGGCCAGCCGACTAGAGCATTCAGGTCGCAGTGGTCATATCAATACAATTTACCTTTTCTTTACACTGTTCTAATGAATGTACATTTCTATAATATCAGCTATCTTCCATAAACGTCGAACAAGGATTGAACCCATGTGCTTCAGTTTACAGAAACAGATGATTTAGCATATCTATTTCCTTCTTAGAATGTCAACATTCTGGAAAGTGGGAGTTGTGCAAAAGATAATTTAACAACTAAATACAGTCAACAGAGAAGTTGGTATTAACGTTGGACCGCATACATGTAAAGTACTGGCTCTACCATAGAGATACATCCCCTTACTATAATAGCTGTGTTGCAATATTGATACAACTTGCTTTTTCTGCAAAGTCCTCCAATAAAAGCACAGGTCCATGATATCAGATGTCTTTCATACAGGCACGGACGGGACTTGAACCCATGATCTTCGGTTTACGAGACCGACGCCTTACCACTTGGCCACCATGCCACTCAACTCTACAAATTATACATCAACATTCTGGAAAGTAGTAGTTGTGTAAATGTGAATTTGGCCCACAAATAAACTCAGTGGAGAATCTTGGGATTGAACCGAGGACCTCATACATATTTTGCATGCACTCCCCCTCTGAGCTTCCATCCCATTTCATTTGCAGATAAAATGCAATATCAATACAATGTACTTTTTATATACACCACTCCATTGAAACTACAATGAAATGATAGCAGCAATTCTTAAACCAAGTACAGACTGGGATCGAACCCATGAACTTCAGTTTTTGAAAATGACGCCATAAAAGTTGGCAACAATGCCACTTCTGTTCTATAAATGTACAAACAGGGATTGAACGCATGTTCTTCAGATTACAAAACCAAATTATTTAGCACATCTCTGTTTGCTGCTTAAAATTTCAACATTCTGTAAAGTAGGAGTTGGGTCAATGCAATAACTTTAAATGGAGAAGCTGGGGATTGAACCCAGGACCTCATACATGCAAAGCATGCGCTCTACCACTGAGCTACATCCCCTTTCAGAGAAAGAAAAAAATGTTTCTTTTTTTAAATTTTATTTCATCTTTATTTAACCAGGTAAGCTAGAGGAGAACAAGTTCTCATTTAGAACTGCGACCTGGCCAAGATAAAACAAAGCAGTGCGACACAAACAACAACACAGTGTTACAAATGGAATAAACAAGCGTACAGTCAATAACACAATAGAAAAAAAGAAAGTCTATATACAGTGTGTGCAAATGGCATGAGGAGGTACGGCAATAAATAGGCCATAGTAGCGAAGTAATTACAATTTAGCAAATTAACACTGGAGTGATAGATGAGCAGATGATGATGTGCAAGTAGAAATACTGGTGTGCAAAAGAGCAGAAAGTAAATAAAAACAGTATGTGGATGAGGTAGGTAGATTGGGTGGGCTATTTACAGATGGGCTATGTACAGCTGCAGCGATCGGTTAGCTGCTCAGATAGCTGATGTTTAAAGTTAGTGAGGGAAATATAAGTCTCCAGCTTCAGCGATTTTTGCAATTCGTTCCAGTCATTGGCAGCAGAGAACTGGAAGGAAAGGCGGCCAAAGGAGGTGTTGGCTTTGGCGATGACCAGTGAGATATACCTGCTGTAGCGCGTGCTACGGGTGGGTATTGTTATCGTGACCAGTGAGCTGAGATAAGGCGGAGCTTTACCTAGCATAGACTTATAGATGACCTGGAGCCAGTGGGTCTGGTGACGAATAGGTAGCGAGGGCCAGCCGACTAGAGCATACAGGTCGCGGTGGTCATATCAATACAATTTACCTTTTCTTTACACTGTTCTAATGAATGTACATTTCCATAATATCAGCTATCTTCCATAAACGTGGAACAAGGATTGAACCAATGTGCTTCAGTTTACAGAAACAGATGATTTAGCATATCTATTTCCTTCTTAGAATGTCAACATTCTGGAAAGTGGGAGTTGTGCAAAAGATAATTTAACAACTAAATACAATCAACAGAGAAGTTGGGGATTAACGTTGGACCGCATACATGTAAAGTACTGGCTCTACCATAGAGATACATCCCCTTACTATAATAGCTGTGTTGCAATATTGATACACCTTGCTTTTTCTGGAAAGTCCTACAATAAGAGCACAGGTCCATGATATCAGATGTCTTTCATACAGGCACGGACGGGATTTTAACCTATGATCTTCGGTTTACAAGACCAACGCCTTACAACTTGGCCACCATGCCACTCTACTCTACAAATTATACATCAACATTCTGGAAAGTAGTAGTTGTGTAAATGTGAATTTGGCACACAAATAAACTCAGTGGAGAATCTTGGGATTGAACCGAGGACCTCATACATATTTTGCATGCACTCCCCCTCTGAGCTTCCATCCCATTTAATTTGCAGATAAAATGCAATATCAATACAATGTACTTTTTAAATACACCACTCCATTGAAACTACAATGAAATGATAGCAGCAATTCTTAAACCAGGTACAGACTGGGATCGAACCCATGAACTTCAGTTTTTGAAAATGACGCCATAAAAGTTGGCAACAATGCCACTTCTGTTCTATAAATGTACAAACAGTGATTGAACGCATGTTCTTCAGATTACAAGACCAAATTATTTAGCACATCTCTGTTTCCTGCTTAAAATTTCAACATTCTGTAAAGTAGGAGTTGGGTCAATGCAATAATTTTAAATGGAGAAGCTGGGGATTGAACCCAGGACCTCATACATGCGAAGCATGCGCTCTACCACTGAGCTACATCCCCTTCCTGGTAAAGAAAAAAATGTTTATTTAAAAATTTTTATTTCATCTTTATTTAACCAGGTAAGCTAGTGGAGAACAAGATCTCATTTAGAACTGCGACCTGGCCAAGATAAAGCAAAGCAGTGCGACACAAACAACAACACAGTGTTACAAATTGAATAAACAAGGGTACAGTCAATAACACAATAGAAAAAAATAAAGTCTATATACAGTGTGTGCAAATGGCATGAGAAGGTAAGGCAATAAATAGGCCATAGTAGTGAAGTAATTACAATTTAGCAAATTAACACTGGAGTGATAGATGAGCAGATGATGATGTGCAAGTAGAAATACTGGTGTGCAAAAGAGCAGAAAGTAAATAAAAACAATATGGGGATGAGGTAGGTAGATTGGGTGGGCTATTTACAGATGGGCTATGTACAGCTGCAGCGATCGTTTAGCTGCTCAGATAGCTGATGTTTAAAGTTAGTGAGGGAAATATAAGTCTCCAGCTTCAGCGATTTTTGCAATTCGTTCCACTCATTGGCAGCAGAGAACTGGAAGGAAAGGCGGCCAAAGGAGGTGTTGGCTTTGGGGATGACCAGTGAGATATACCTGCTGGAGCATGTGCTACGGGTGGGTATTGTTATCGTGACCAGTGAGCTGAGATAAGGCGGAGCTTTACCTAGCATAGATGACCTGGAGCCAGTGGGTCTGGTGACGAATAGGTAGGGTGGGCCAGCCGACTAGAGCATTCAGGTCGCAGTGGTCATATCAATACAATTTACCTTTTCTTTACACTGTTCTAATGAATGTACATTTCCATAATATCAGCTATCTTCCATAAACGTCGAACAAGGATTGAACCCATGTGCTTCAGTTTACAGAAACAGATGATTTAGCATATCTATTTCCTTCTTAGAATGTCAACATTCTGGAAAGTGGGAGTTGTGCAAAATCTAATTTAACAACTAAATACAATCAACAGAGAAGTTGGGGATTAACGTTGGACCGCATACATGTAAAGTACTGGATCTACCATAGAGATACATCCCCTTACTATAATAGCTGTGTTGCAATATTGATACACCTTGCTTTTTCTGGAAAGTCCTCCAATAAAAGCACAGGTCCATGAAATCAGATGTTTTTCATACAGGCACGGACTGGATTTGTACCCATGATCTTTGGTTTACAAGACCGACGAATTACCACTTGGCCACAATGCCACTCTACTCTACAAATTATACATTCACATTCTGGAAAGTAGTAGTTGTGTAAATGTGAATTTGGCACACAAATAAACTCAGTGGAGAATCTTGGGATTGAACCGAGGACCTCATACATATTTTGCATGCACTCCCCCTCTGAGCTTCCATCCCATTTCATTTGCAGATAAAATGCAATATCAATACAATGTACTTTTTATATACACCACTCCATTGAAACTACAAGGAAATGATAGCAGCAATTCTTAAACCAGGTACAGACTGGGATCGAACCCATGAACTTCAGTTTTTGAAAATGACGCCATAAAAGTTGGCAACAATGCCACTTCTGTTCTATAAATGTACAAACAGGGATTGAACGCATGTTCTTCAGATTACAAGACCAAATTATTTAGCACATCTCTGTTTCCTGCTTAAAATTTCAACATTCTGTAAAGTAGGAGTTGGGTCAATGCAATAATTTTAAATGGAGAAGCTGGCGATTGAACCCAGGACCTCATACATGCAAAGCATGCGCTCTACCACTGAGCTACATCCCCTTTCTGGTAAAGAAAAAAATGTTTCTTTTTAAAATTTGATTTAATCTTTATTTAACCAGGTAAGCTAGTGGAGAACAAGTTCTCATTTAGAACTGCGACCTGGCCAAGATAAAGCAAAGCAGTGCGACACAAACAACAACACAGTGTTACAAATGGAATAAACAAGCGTACAGTCAATAACACAATAGAAAAAGAAGAAAGTCTATATACAGTGTGTGCAAATGGCATGAGGAGGTAAGGCAATAAATAGGCCATAGTAGCGAAGTAATTACAATTTAGCAAATTAACACTGGAGTGATAGATGAGCAGATGATGATGTGCAAGTAGAAATACTGGTGTGCAAAAGAGCAGAAAGTAAATAAAAACAATATGTGGATGAGGTAGGTAGATTGGGTGGGCTATTTACAGATGGGCTATGTACAGCTGCAGCGATCGGTTAGCTGCTCAGATAGCTGATGTTTAAAGTTAGTGAGGGAAATATAAGTCTCCAGCTTCAGCGATTTTTGCAATTCGTTCCACTCATTGGCAGCAGAGAACTGGAAGGAAAGGCGGCCAAAGGAGGTGTTGGCTTTGGGGATGACCAGTGAGATATACCTGCTGGAGCGTGTGCTACGGGTGGGTATTGTTATCGTGACCAGTGAGCTGAGATAAGGCGGAGCTTTACCTAGCATAGACTTATAGATGATCTGGAGCCAGTGGGTCTGGTGACGAATAGGTAGCGTGGGCCAGCCGACTAGAGCATTCAGGTCGCAGTGGTCATATCAATACAATTTACCTTTTCTTTACACTGTTCTAATGAATGTACATTTCCATAATATCAGCTATCTTCCATAAACGTCGAACAAGGATTGAACCCATGTGCTTCAGTTTACAGAAACAGATGATTTAGCATATCTATTTCCTTCTTAGAATGTCAACATTCTGGAAAGTGGGAGTTGTGCAAAAGATAATTTAACAACTAAATACAATCAACAGAGAAGTTGGGGATTAACGTTAGACCGCATACATGTAAAGTACTGGCTCTACCATAGAGATACATCCCCTTACTTTAATAGCTGTGTTGCAATTTTGATACAAATTGCTTTTCTGCAAAGTCCTCCAATAAATGCACAGGTCCATGATAGCCAATGTCTTCATAGAGGGACGGATGGGATTTGAACCCATGATCTTCGGTTGACGAGGCCGACGCCTTACCACTTGGCCACCATGCCACTCTACTCTACAAATTATACATCAACATTCTGGAAAGTAGTAGTTGTGTAAATGTGAATTTGGCACACAAATAAACTCAGTGGAGAATCTTGGGATTGAACCGAGGACCTCATACATATTTTGCATGCACTCCCCCTCTGAGTTTCCATCCCATTTCATTTGCAGATAAAATGCAATATCAATACAATGTACTTTTTATATACACCACTCCATTGAAACTACAATGAAATGATAGCAGCAATTCTTAAACCAGGTACAGACTGGGATCGAACCCATGAACTTCAGTTTTTGAAAATGACGCCATAAAAGTTGGCAACAATGCCACTTCTGTTCTATAACTGTACAAACAGGGATTGAACGCATGTTCTTCAGATTACAAGACCAAATTATTTAGCACATCTCTGTTTCCTGCTTAAAATTTCAACATTCTGTAAAGTAGGAGTTTGGTCAATGCAATAATTTTAAATGGAGAAGCTGGGGATTGAACCCAGGACCTCATACATGCAAAGCATGCGCTCTACCACTGAGCTACATCCCCTTTCTGGGAAAGAAAAAAATGTTGGTTTTTTAAAAATTTTATTTCATCTTTATTTAACCAGGTAAGCTAGTGGAGAACAAGTTCTCATTTAGAACTGCGACCTGGCCAAGATAAAGCAAAGCAGTGCGACACAAACAACAACACAGTGTTACAAATGGAATAAACAAGCGTACAGTCAATAACACAATAGAAATAAAGAAAGTCTATATACAGTGTGTGCAAATGGCATGAGGAGGTAAGATAATAAATAGGCCATAGTAGCGAAGTAATTACAATTTAGCAAATTAACACTGGAGTGATAGATGAGCAAATGATGATGTGCAAGTAGAAATACTGTTGTGCGTGATTTTCACTATGTGCAGGTTAAATGACAATAGCGCTAGGCTGTTTTTAACCACTTCCGGTTGTCACAGGAAGTTCCTTCTCAACACACGTTGTCTTTGGGGTAGACATAAACAGAATCCTGAATATGAAGTCTCTACCTTAAGAATTGACTGAATGACAGATGGTTGAGTTGCGTGATTTTCACTATGTGCAGGTTATATGACAATAGCTCTAGGCTGTTTTTAACCACTTCCGGTTGTCACAGGAAGTTCCTACTCAACACACGTTGTCTTTGGGGTAGACATAAACAGAATCCTGAATATGAAGTCTCTACCTTAAGAATTGACTGAATGACAGATGGTTGAGTTGCGTGATTTTCACTATGTGCAGGTTATATGACAATAGCTCTAGGCTGTTATTAACCACTTCCGGTTGTCACAGGAAGCTCTTGCTTCACACACGTTGTCTTTGGGGTAGACATAAACAGAATCCTGAATATGAAGTCCCTACCTTAAGAATTGACTGAATGACAGATGGTTGAGTTGCGTGATTTTCACTATATGCAAGTTGACCATATGACAATAGCTCTTGGCTGTTTTTAACAACTTCCGGTTGTCACAGGAAGCTCTTGCTTCACACACGTTGTCTTTGGGGTAGACATAAACAGAATCCTGAATATGAAGTCTCTACCTTAAGAATTGACTGAATGACAGATGGTTGAGTTGCGTGATTTTCACTATCTGCAGGTTGCTTATATGACAATAGCTCTAGGTTGATTTTAACATTTTCCGGTTGCTCCAGGAACCTTAGAATCGACACAGATAGACCTCACAGTAGCCTTATGGATTATTATAGAAGACAGGTTCATAAGGCATTCATAACCCACATAGACTGCAGGTTGAATTTAGGAGAATTGTCAATGTATTCCTATGGGGAGAGAAGTCATTGCACACTGTTTGATCTAAACACCTTCTTTTCACTGTGAAGGGTTAATGCCACAGGGTCAAGGTTAGGCTTGCACAGATCGAGAGGACCTCAGGAACGCTCCTGAGGTTGAATTGTGCTTCTAACCCTAATGGTTCTCTCACTGTCACCCATAAGCATTTGACATATTGGTGCAGGCCTCATTTTGGGCCTAGTTTTCTCACGGTCGCTGCGCTCATACCGAGCAAGCTACGGTCAAGCGGGGCGTCTCATTGAACTCGTCTCAGCCTAGAGATAATGGTAATGCCATTGCAGGCTCTTTGTGTCTTTAAGCACCGCACTGTGTCACTCCGTCCTTGCTGTGTGTGTGTTTGAGAGAGCTTTTCTTTGACATCTGATGGGATAAATGACTGATTTACAGTTCATGAGGGTTGCCTAGTCACACATATGAAGTTGTGGAAAGATCTGACCTTTTTAACCCTTCAAAACAGCCCCTATGTCACCATTTTAAGGCATTTCTGGTTGACACAGGAATCTGAACGTTAGGCTCTTATAGAATATTGAGTTTTAAGTGTTTCTGTTAAGAACTGACTTATTTACAGAGGGTTGAACAAGTGTGTGTTGTTTCAGAAAATCACAGAAATCTCGCAGAGCTCCGAAACCTGCCTTAACGGACTCATCTGAACACGCTGCAACTGGATATGTAACTTTTTTGGAAAAAAAACCTCTTCTTGTTGAATATCACCAATGTGTCATTGTACAATTTCTCTGAAATGAACATTGGTAAATGCATGGTTCCTTTTCTCCTGACACCGAAGGCTCATGTAGTTTGATGTGAAGTGGTCAAATCAGCACTCTATTTTCCTGTTTGACTTTCAATCCCAGAAAAATAGCCTTAACTCGAAAAGCGTCGAGGCCTCGACTCCATCCTGTTCGGGGCCAACTGCCCATTATGCCAAACCCACGCAGACCGAGTTTCGTCTTCGAATTATTTTCCGTTTAGGAGAAAAAGCCGTGTCGTGATTGGTGATATATGATACATTTGCAATATGATTCCATTCGCCCTCTCGTGGAATAATCCGGGACTGCAAAGAAATGACCAAAATTAGAAAATTTCATTAAACGGAAACGGAAGGTCCGAGAGACTCCGTTTGATGACTTCCTGGAAGATCCGGCCCCTGTGAGCGGCCCGACGCCGTCCGCGGATTTATCGGACGTAGTCGGACGTCTAGTAAGGGAGCGTACATTTGCAATATGGACTTTCTCACTAACCATACAGCTTGCACACGTGATGTCCCTTCATGTATGGAAGGAAAGGCGGCCAAAGGAGGTGTTGGCTTTGGGGATGACCAGTGAGATATACCTGCTGGAGCGCGTGCTATGAGTGGGTGTTGTTATCGTGACCAGTGAGCTGAGATAAGGCGGAGCTTTACCTAGCATAGACTTATAGATGACCTGGAGTCAGTGGGTCTGGTGCCGCAGAGTACGACCCTGCCTCACACAGGAAGCGGCGCAGGTCCTAGTCCAGGCACTTGTCATCTCCCGTCTGGATTACTGCAACTCGCTGTTGGCTGGGCTCCCTGCCTGTGCCATTAAACCCCTACAACTCATCCAGAACGCCGCAGCCCATCTGGTGTTCAACCTTCCCAAGTTCTCTCACGTCACCCCGCTCCTCCGCTCTCTCCACTGGCTTCCAGTTGAAGCTCGCATCCGCTACAAGTCCATGCTGCTTGCCTACGGAGCTGTGAGGGGAACGGCACCTCCGTACCTTCAGGCTCTGATCAGGCCCTACACCCAAACAAGGGCACTGCGTTCATTGACCTCTGGCCTGCTCGCCTCCCTACCTCTGAAGAAGCACAGCTCCCGCTCAGCCCAGTCAAAACTGTTTGCTGCTCTGGCACCCCAATGGTGGAACAAGCTCCCTCACGACGCCAGGACAGCGGAGTCAATCACAACCTTCCGGAGACACCTGAAACACCACCTCTTTAAGGAATACCTGGGATAGGATAAAGTAATCCTTCTACCCCCCCCCCGAAAGATTTAGATGCACTATTGTAAAGTGGTTGTTCCACTGGATATCTTAAGGTGAATGCACCAATTTGTAAGTCGCTCTGGATAAGAGCGTCTGCTAAATTACTTAAATGTAAATGTAAATGAATAGGTAGCGAGGGCCAGCCGACTAGAGCATACAGGTCGCAGTGGTCATATCAATACAATTTACCTTTTCTTTACACTGTTCTAATGAATGTACATTTCCATAATATCAGCTATCTTCCATAAACGTGGAACAAGGATTGAACCCATGTGCTTCAGTTTACAGAAACAGATGATTTAGCATATCTATTTCCTTCTTAGAATGTCAACATTCTGGAAAGTGGGAGTTGTGCAAAAGATAATTTAACAACTAAATACACTCAACAGAGAAGTTGGTGATTAACGTTGGACCGCATACATGTAAAGTACTGGATCTACCAGAGAGATACATCCCCTTACTATAATAGCTTTGTTGCAATATTGATAAACCTTGCTTTTTGTGGAAAGTCCTGGTACAGACTGGGATCGAACCCATGAACTTCAGTTTTTGTAAATGACGCCATAAAAGTTGGCAACAACGCCACTTCTGTTCTATAAATGTACAAACAGGGATTGAACGTATGTTCTTCAGATTACAAGACCAAATTATTTAGCACTTCTCTGTTTCCTGCTTAAAATTTCAACATTCTGTAAAGTAGGAGTTGGGTCAATGCAATAATTTTAAATGGAGAAGCTGGGGATTGAACCCAGGACCTCATACATGCAAAGCATGCGCTCTACCACTGAGCTACATCCCCTTTCTGTGAAAGAAAGAAATGTTTCTTTTTTAAAATTTTATTTCATCTTTATTTAACCAGGTAAGCTAGTGGAGATCAAGTTCTCATTTAGAACTTCGACCTGGCCAAGATAAAGCAAAGCAGTGCGACACAAACAACAACACAGTGTTACAAATGGAATAAACAAGCGTACAGTCAATAACACAATAGAAAAAAAGAAAGACTATATACAGTGTGTGCAAATGGCATGAGGAGGTACGGCAAAAAATAGGCCATAGTAGCGAAGTAATTACAATTTAGCAAATTAACACTGGAGTGATAGATGAGCAGATGATGATGTGCAAGTAAAAATACTGGTGTGCAAAAGAGCAGAAAGTAAATAAAAACAATATGTGGATGAGGTAGGTAGATTGGGTGGGCTATTTACAGATGGGCTATGTACAGCTGCAGCGATCGGTTAGCTGCTCAGATAGCTGATGTTTAAAGTTAATGAAGGAAATATAAGTCTCCAGCTTCAGCGATTTTTGCAATTCGTTCCAGTCATTGGCAGCAGAGAACTGGAAGGAAAGGCGGCCAAAAGAGGTGTTGGCTTTGGGGATGACCAGTGAGATATACCTGCTGTAGCGCGTGCTACGGGTGGGTGTTGTTATCGTGACCAGTGAGCTGAGATAAGGCGGAGCTTTAACTAGCATAGACTTATAGATGACCTGGAGCCAGTGGGTCTGGTGATGAATAGGTAGCGAGGGCCAGCCGACTAGAGCATACAGGTCGTAGTGGTCTTATCAATACAATTTACCTTTTCTTTACACTGTTCTAATGAATGTACATTTCCATAATATCAGCTATCTTCCATAAACGTCGAACAAGGATTGAACCCATGTGCTTCAGTTTACAGAAACAGATGATTTAGCATATCTATTTCCTTCTTAGAATGTCAACATTCTGGAAAGTGGGAGTTGTGCAAAAGATAATTTAACAACTAAATACAATCAACAGAGAAGTTGGGGATTAACGTTGGACCGCATACATGTAAAGTACTGGATCTACCATAGAGATACATCCCCTTACTATAATAGCTGTGTTGCAATATTGATACAACTTGCTTTTTCTGGAAAGTCCTCCAAGAAAAGCACAGGTCCATGATATCAGATGTCTTTCATACAGGCACGGAACGGATTTGAACCCATGATCTTCGGTTTACGAGACCGATACCTTACCACTTGGCCACCATGCCACTCTACTCTACAAATTATACATTAACATTCTGGAAAGTAGTAGTTGTGTAAATGTGAATTTGGCACACAAATAAACTCAGTGGAGAATCTTGGGATTGAACCGAGGACCTCATACATATTTTGCATGCACTCCCCCTCTGAGCTTCCATCCCATTTCATTTGCAGATAAAATGCAATATTAATACAATGTACTTTTTATATACACCACTCCATTGAAACTACAATGAAATGATAGCAGCAATTCTTAAACCAGGTACAGACTGGGATCGAACCCATGACCTTCAGTTTTTGAAAATGACGCCATAAAAGTTGGCAACAATGCCACTTCTGTTCTATAAATGTACGAACAGGGATTGAACGCATGTTCTTCAGATTACAAAACCAAATTATTTAGCACATCTCTGTTTCCTGCTTAAAATTTCAACATTCTGTAAAGTAGGAGTTGGGTCAATGCAATAATTTTAAATGGAAAAGCTGGGGATTGAACCCAGGACCTCATACATGCGAAGCATGCGCTCTACCACTGAGCTACATCCCCTTTCTGGTAAAGAAAAAAATGTTTCTTTTTTTAATTTTATTTCATCTTAATTTAACCAGGTAAGCTAGTGGAGAACAAGTTCTCATTTACAACTGCGACCTGGCCAAGATAAAGCAAAGCAGTGCGACACAAACAACAACACAGTGTTACAAATGGAATAAACAAGCGTACAGTCAATAACACAATAGAAAAAAAGAAAGTCTATATACAGTGTGTGCAAATGGCATGAGGAGGTAAGGCAATAAATAGGCCATAGTAGCGAAGTAATTACAATTTAGCAAATTAATACTGGAGTGATAGATGAGCAGATGATGATGTGCGAGTAGAAATACTGGTGTGCAAAAGAGCAGAAAGTAAATAAAAACAATATGTGGATGAGGTAGGTAGATTGGGTGGGCTATTTACAGATGGGCTATGTACAGCTGCAGCGATGGGTTAGCTGCTCAGATAGCTGATGTTTAAAGTTATTGAGGGAAATATAAGTCTCCAGCTTCAGCGATTTTTTACAATTCGTTCCAGTCATTGGCAGCAGAGAACTGGAAGGAAAGGCGGCCAAAGGAGGTGTTGACTTTGGGACTGACCAGTGAGATATACCTGCTGTAGCGCGTGCTACGGGTGGGTGTTGTTATCGTGACCAGTGAGCTGAGATAAGGCGGAGCTTTACCTAGCATAGACTTATAGATGACCTGGAGCCAGTGGGTCTGGTGACGAATAGGTAGCGAGGGCCAGCCGACTAGAGCATACAGGTCGCAGTGGTCATATCAATACAATTTACCTTTTCTTTACACTGTTCTAATGAATGTACATTTCCATAATATCAGCTATCTTCCATAAACGTGGAACAAGGATTGAACCCATGTGCTTCAGTTTACAGAAACAGATGATTTAGCATATCTATTTCCTTCTTAGAATGTCAACATTCTGGAAAGTGGGAGTTGTGGAAAAGATAATTTAACAACTAAATACAATCAACAGAGAAGTTGGGGATTAACATTGGACCGCATACATGTAAAGTACTGGCTCTACCATAGAGATACATCCCCTTACTATAATAGCTGTGTTGCAATATTGATACACCTTGTTTTTCTGGAAAGTCCTCCAATAAAAGCACAGGTCCATGATATCAGATGTCTTTCATACAGGCACGGACGGGACTTGAACCCATGATCTTCGGTTTACGAGACCGACGCCTTACCACTTGGCCACCATGCCACTCAACTCTACAAATTATACATCAACATTCTGGAAAGTAGTAGTTGTGTAAATGTGAATTTGGCCCACAAATAAACTCAGTGGAGAATCTTGGGATTGAACCGAGGACCTCATACATATTTTGCATGCACTCCCCCTCTGAGCTTCCATCCCATTTCATTTGCAGATAAAATGCAATATCAAAACAATGTACTTTTTATATACACCACTCCATTGAAACTACAATGAAATGATAGCAGCAATTCTTAAACCAGGTACAGACTGGGATCGAACCCATGACCTTCAGTTTTTGAAAATGACACCATAAAAGTTGGCAACAATGCCACTTCTGTTCTATAAATGTACAAACAGGGATTGAACGCATGTTCTTCAGATTACAAGATCAAATTATTTAGCACATCTCTGTTTCCTGCTTAAAATTTCAACATTCTGTTAAGTAGGAGTTGGGTCAATGCAATAATTTTAAATGGAGAAGCTGGCGATTGAACCCAGGACCTCATACATGCAAAGCATGCGCTCTACCACTGAGCTACATCCCCTTTCTGGGAAAGAAAAAAATGTTTCTTTTTTTTATTTTATTTCATCTTTATTTAACCAGGTAAGCTAGTGGAGAACAAGTTCTCATTTAGAACTGCGACCTGACCAAGATAAAGCAAACCAGTGCGACACAAACAACAACATAGAGTAACAAATGGAATAAACAAGCGTACAGTCAATAACACAATAGAAAAAAGGAAAGTCTATATACAGTGTGTGCAAATGGCATGAGGAGGTAAGATAATAAATAGGCCATAGTAGCGAAGTAATTACATTTTAGCAAATTAACACTGGAGTGATAGATGAGCAGATGATGATGTGCAAGTAAAAATACTGGTGTGCAAAAGAGCAGAAAGTAAATAAAAACAATATGTGGATGAGGTAGGTCGATTGGGTGGGATATTTACAGGTGGGCTATTTACAGCTGCAGCGATCGGTTAGCTGCTCAGATAGCTGATGTTTAAAGTTAGTGAGGGAAATATAAGTTTCCAGCTTCAGCGATTTTTGCAATTCGTTCCAGTCATTGGCAGCAGAGAACTGGAAAGAAAGGCGGCCAAAGGAGGTGTTGGCTTTGGGGATGACCAGTGAGATAGACTTGCTGGAGCGTGTGCTACGGGTGGGTGTTGTTATCGTGACCAGTGAGCTGAGATAAGGCGGAGCTTTACCTAGCATAGACTTATAGATGACCTGGAGCCAGTGGGTCTGGTGACGAATAGGTAGCGAGGGCCAGCCGACTAGAGCATACAGGTCGCAGTGGTCATATCAATACAATTTACCTTTTCTTTACACTGTTCTAATGAATGTACATTTCCATAATATCAGCTATCTTCCATAATCGTGGAACAAGGATTGAACCCATGTGCTTCAGTTTACAGAAACAGATGATTTAGCATATCTATTTCCTTCTTAGAATGTCAACATTCTGGAAAGTGGGAGTTGTGCAAAAGATAATTTAACAACTAAATACAATCAACAGAGAAGTTGGGATTAACGTTGGACCGCATACATGTAAAGTACCGGCTCTACCATAGAGATACATCCCTTACTATAATAGCTGTGTTGCAATATTGATACAACTTGCTTTTTCTGGAAAGTCCTCCAATAAAAGCACAGGTCCATGATATCAGATGTCTTTCATACAGGCACGGACGTGACTTGAACCCATGATCTTTGGTTTACGAGACCGACGCCTTACCACTTGGCCACCATGCCACTCTACTCTACAAATTATACATCAACATTCTGGAAAGTAGTAGTTGTGTAAATGTGAATTTGGCACACAAATAAACTCAGTGGAGAATCTTGGGATTGAACCGAGGACCTCACATATTTTGCATGCACTCCCCCTCTGAGCTTCCATCCCATTTCATTTGCAGATAAAATGCAATATCAATACAATGTACTTTTTATATACACCACTCCATTGAAACTACAATGAAATGATAGCAGCAATTCTTAAACCAGGTACAGACTGGGATCGAACCCATGAACTTCAGTTTTTGAAAATGACGCCATAAAAGTTGGCAACAATGCCACTTCTGTTCTATAAATGTTCCAACAGGGATTGAACGCATGTTCTTCAGATTACAAGACCAAATTATTTAGCACATCTCTGTTTCCTGCTTAAAATTTCGACATTCTGTAAAGTAGGAGTTGGATCAATGCAATAATTTTAAATGGAGAAGCTGGGGATTGAACCCAGGACCTCATACATGCAAAGCATGCGCTCTACCACTGAGCTACATCCCCTTTCTGAGAAATAATTTTTTTATTTTTTTTAAAATTTTTATTTCATCTTTATTTAACCAGGTAAGCTAGTGGAGAACAAGTTCTCATTTAGAACTGCGACCTGGCCAAGATAAAGCAAAGCAGTGCGACACAAACAACAACACAGTGTTACAAATGGAATAAACAAGCATACAGTCAATAACACAATAGAAAAAAAGAAAGTCTATATACAGTGTGTGCAAATGGCATGAGGAGTGTCGTGACGTTGTATTAGTTAATGTGACGACTGTTGCTCATCGAATGATTAACGGTTTATAATTGCGCGATTAAATGAATTAAGCAATGAATCAAGCAATTATTAACTCATTAACCTGGGGCACCATGGGAACATTGTTTTGATTGAGTTTCTATTTCCCAAATTAACTCAAAGGATATCAGAATATCGATTTTACAACAGTCGCTAAATTAATCAATTTCCTCTACAGTCTCATTCTGAACGTCGCATAATCCGGGAATCTGCACGGACCCGGGCTTTACCAATGAATTTACCACACCAATCTTAGTTGATTATTTATTTACTAGCAAGCTAAAATGATGATAAAAATACACATACACAAAACACAGTCTAGCTATTGATTAGGACTTAGTATAACGGGCCAACACACTATGGCACGTTTTACCCAAAATGGGGATTTAAAAGAGAGAGAAACAAAGGAAGTACACGAGAGAAATATACATTTGCGTTCATTTGTCAGCTATGCTTATTTAAAACCTAGCCTTGCCCGAACTGCCGCTCTTATGGGTCAGAATATAATGATGTAATTACGTGTTGGAGGTCTCAGGTGGGAAGCTCCGCGTGGGTCGTTTAGGCTTCTCAATGACACACTTCTCCGGCGCAACTCTCTGGTTGTCCTCACGATGTCAGTGTCCTTCTTGGCTTAGTGGTCTGATCCCTCACCGTCTTCTAAGGACAGACAGCTCTGTAGCTCAGAGCTCACAGCTTCGGGCTCGAACGGTGTAGATACCACGATTCAATGGAGAGTGGAGGCTGGGTGGTTCGGCTTGAATTCACCCGCTTAGACACAGCTACTCGTCCGTAGCTCGTGTAGAAAAATGTTTCTTTGTCTTCAACCTTGTGTTTTGTTTTGGGGTTCATCGACTTTGTTAGACCTTCGCTGCAGCTTGGGGTCAATTAGTCTCCTATGTTAATTCTTCACTCTCCTGTCTTATACCCTTGGGTCAGAAGTGGGTGTAACCGCCTTTAGGGCAATTCTCTGGGCGGACCAAGTAAAGGGGCAAGGCCTAGATTTTGACTAAAAATCTAATTTTAGACACTAACTTCACATTTCATCTTTACCAAAACATTCTGTTTGATTTGGATATTTTCCACACAACGTACAATGTATAAACATCAGGCATATACTGGGAAAACTCTTAAAGGTACAATGTTTTCATAATAACGTCATCTCTTAACCTTTAAAAACAATACAAAAGATACATACATTTTAATATTCCACCTCTCGTCATGACCACCATTGTGGCTGACGGAAACCATTGTTCCAAAGTCCCTTTATTGCATGTTTAATGTTCTGAGGCCAGTTCTCCATTGTTAGGACAAAGGAATTTCTCTGTGGCCTAAGGTTTATTATGGGCGTGAGGTGTCATAAAACCCCCACATCTTCAGACCCCTAGATCTCTCCTCCTCTGTTGGGGGTTTGGGAGATAATCTGTAGGGTGGTGGTCTCCTGTACCCTGACCTGATCAGGACAGTCATGACAGGAGGTACGGCAATAAATGGGCCATAGTAGCGAAGTAATTACAATTTAGCAAATTAACACTGGAGTGATAGTTGAGCTGATGATGATGTGCAAGTAGAAATACTGGTGTGCAAAAGAGCAGAAAGTAAATAAAAACAATATGTGGATGAGGTAGGTAGATTGGGTGGGCTATTTACAGATGGGCTATGTACAGCGGCAGCGATCGGTTAGCTGCTCAGATAGCTGATGTTTAAAGTTATTGAGGGAAATATAAGTCTCCAGCTTCAGCGATTTTTGCAATTCGTTCCAGTCATTGGCAGCAGAGAACTGGAAGGAAAGGCGGCCAAAGGAGGTGTTGGCTTTGGGGATGACCAGGGAGATATACCTGCTGGAGCGTGTGCTACGGGTGGGTGTTGTTATCGTGACCAGTGAGCTGAGATAAGGCGGAGCTTTACCTAGCATAGACTTATAGATGACCTGGAGCCAGTGGGTCTGGTGACGAATAGGTAGCGAGGGCCAGCCGACTAGAGCATACAGGTCGCAGTGGTCATATCAATACAATTTACCTTTTCTTTACACTGTTCTAATGAATGTACATTTCCATAATATCAGCTATCTTCCATAAACGTGGAACAAGGATTGAACCCATGTGCTTCAGTTTACAGAAACAGATGATTTAGCATATCTATTTCCTTCTTAGAATGTCAACATTCTGGAAAGTGGGAGTTGTGCAAAAGATAATTTAACAACTAAATACACTCAACAGAGAAGTTGGGGATTAACGTTGGACGGCATACATGTAAAGTACTGGCTCTACCATAGAGATACATCCCCTTACTATAATAGCTGTGTTGCAAATATTGATACAACTTGCTTTTTCTGCAAAGTTCTCCAATATAAGCACAGGTCCATGAAATCAGATGTCTTTCATTAAGGCACGGACGGGATTTGAACCCATGATCTTCGGTTTACAAGACCAACGGCTTAACACTTGGCCACCATGCCACTCTTCACTTTAAAGAATATATCAACATTCTGGAAAGTAGTAGTTGTGTAAATGTGAATTTGGCACACAAATAAACTCAGTGGAGAATCTTGGGATTGAACCGAGGACCTCGTGCATTTTTTGCATGTACTCCCCCTCTGAGCTTCCATCCCATTTCATTTGCAGATAAAATGCAATATCAATACAATGTACTTTCTATATACACCACTCCATTGAAACTACAATGAAATGATAGCAGCAATTCTTAAACCAGGTACAGACTGGGATCGAACCCATGAACTTCAGTTTTTGAAAATGACGCCATAAAAGTTGGCAACAATGCCACTTCTGTTCTATAAATGTACAAACAGGGATTGAACGCACGTTCTTCAGATTCCAAGACCAAATTATTTAGCACATCTCTGTTTCCTGCTTAAAATTTCAACATTCTATAAAAGTAGGAGTTGGGTCAATGCAATAATTTAAAATGGAGAAGCTGGGGATTGAACCCAGGACCTCATACATGCAAAGCATGCGCTCTACCACTGAGCTACATCCCCTTTCTGGTAAAGAAAAAAATGTTTCTTTTTTAAATTTTATTTCATCTTTATTTAACCAGGTAAGCTAGTGGAGAACAAGTTCTCATTTAGAACTGCGACATGGCCAAGATAAAGCAAACCAGTGCGACATAAACAACAACACAGTGTTACAAATGGAATAAACAAGCGTACAGTCAATAACACAATAGAAATGAAGAAAGTCTATATACAGTGTGTGCAAATTGCATGAGGAGGTAAGGCAATAAATAGGCCATAGTAGCGAAGTAATTACAATTTAGCAAATGAACACTGGAGTGATAGATGAGCAGATGATGATGTGCAAGTAGAAATACTGGTGTGCAAAAGAGCAGAAAGTAAATAAAAACAATATGTGGATGAGGTAGGTAGATTGGGTGGGCTATTTACAGATGGGCTATGTACAGCTGCAGCGATCGGTTAGCTGCTCAGATAGCTGATGTTTAAAGTTAGTGAAGGAAATATAAGTCTCCAGCTTCTGCGATTTTTGCAATTCGTTCCAGTCATTGGCAGCAGAGAACTGGAAGGAAAGGCGGCCAAAGGAGGTGTTGGCTTTGGGGATGACCAGTGAGATATACCTGCTGTAGCGCGTGCTACGGGTGGGTGTTGTTATCGTGACCAGTGAGCTGAGATAAGGCGGAGCTTTACCTAGCATAGACTTATAGATGACCTGGAGCCAGTGGGTCTGGTGACGAATAGGTAGCGAGGGCCAGCCGACTAGAGCATACAGGTCGCAGTGGTCATATCAATACAATTTACCTTTTCTTTACACTGTTCTAATGAATGTACATTTCCATAATATCAGCTATCTTCCATAAACGTCGAACAAGGATTGAACCCATGTGCTTCAGTTTACAGAAACAGATGATTTAGCATATCTATTTCCTTCTTAGAATGTCAACATTCTGGAAAGTGGGAGTTGTGCAAAAGATAATTTAACAACTAAATACACTCAACAGAGAAGTTGGGGATTAACGTTGGACCGCATACATGTAAAGTACTGGCTCTACCATAGAGATACATCCCCTTACTATAATAGCTGTGTTGCAATATTGATACAACTTGCTTTTTCTGCAAAGTCCTCCAATAGAAGCACAGGTCGATGATATCAGATGTCTTTCATTAAGGCACGGACGGAATTTGAACCCATGATCTTCGGTTGACGAGACCGACACCTTACCACTTGGCCACCATTCCACTCTACGCTGTGAATTATATATCAACATTCTGGAAAGTAGTAGTTGTGTAAATGTGAATTTGGCACATAAATAAACTCAGTGGAGAATCTTCGGATTGGGTTAACAGTTCCCCTTTTCCTTGAATGTCTCAGCTTGTCCTATGCAAACACATTTATGGAATTAGTATGATAATCACTCAGTTATATATTTTCAGGGTGGAATCATTTAGTCAAAACCTTAAACGTATAAATTATTTTATCAGTGGTGGGTGCTGAGGGTCCTGGGTATTGAGGGTTCTGAGGGTACTGAGTGTGGTGGGTCCTGGGTGGTGGGGTGCTGGGTGGTGGGTGCTGAGGGTGCTGGGTAATCAGGGTTCTGAGGGTACTGAGTGTGGTGGGTGTGGCTGGTGGGGTAGTGGGTGCTGGGTGGTGGGTGCTGGGTGGTGGGTGCTGAGGGTGCTTGGTAATGAGGATTCTGAGGGTACTGAGTGTGGTGGGTGCTGGGTGGTGGGTGCTGGGTGGTGGGTGGTGGGTACTGGGTGGTGCTGGGTGGTGGGTGGTGGGTGCTTGGTGGTGGGTGGTGGGTGCTGGGTACTGGGTGCTGGGTACTGGATGGTGGGTAGTGGGTTGTGGTGCTGGTTTGTTGGTGCTGGTTGCTGGTTGCTGGGTCCTGGGTGGTTGGTACTGAGTGGTGGGTGCTGGGTGGTGGTGCTGGGTGGTAGGTGGTGGGTGGTGGTGCTGGGTGGTGGGTGGTGGTGCTGGGTGGTGGGTGGTAGTGCTCCTCTCAGCCAGCCATCTCCACTAGGGCCCTCTCAGCCAGCCATCTCCACTAGGGCCCTCTCTGCCAGCTATCTCCACTAGGGCCCTCTCAGCCAGCCATCTCCACTAGGGCCCTCTCAGCCAGCCGTCTCCACTAGGGCCCTCTCAGTCATCCGTCTCCACTAGGACCCTCTCAGCCAGCCGTCTCCACTAGGGCCCTCTCAGCCAGCCGTCTCCACTAGGACCCTCTCAGCCAGCCATCTCCACTAGGGCCCTCTCAGCCAGCTGTCTCCACTAGGACCCTCTCAGCCAGCCGTCTCCACTAGGGCCCTCTCAGTCAGTCGTCTCCACTAGGGCCCTCTCAGCCAGCCGTCTCCACTAGGGCCCTCTCAGCCAGCCATCTCCACTAGGGCCCTCTCAGCCAGCCGTCTCCACTAGGGCCCTCTCAGCCAGCCGTCTCCACTAGGGCCCTCTCAGCCAGCCATCTCCACTAGGGCCCTCTCTCTTCAGCAGTCTCCACTAGGGCCCTCTCAGCCAGCCGTCTCCACTAGGGCCCTCTCAGCCAGTCGTCCCCTCTAGGGCCCTCTCAGCCAGCCATCTCCACTAGGGCCCTGTCAGCCAGCCATCTCCACTAGGGCCCTCTCAGCCAGCCATCTCCACTAGGGCCCTCTCAGCCAGCCGTCTCCACTAGGGCCCTCTCAGCCAGTCGTCCCCTCTAGGGCCCTCTCAGCCAGCCATCTCCACTAGGGCCCTCTCAGCCAGCCATCTCCACTAGGGCCCTCTCAGCCAGCCGTCTCCACTAGGGCCCTCTCAGCCAGCCGTCTCCACTAGGGCCCTCTCTCTTCAGCCGTCTCAACTAGGGCCCTCTCAGCCAGCCATCTCCACTAGGGCCCTCTCTCTTCAGCCGTCTCAACAAGGGCCCTCTCTCTTCAGCCGTCTCCACTAGGAACCTCTCAGCCAGCCATCTCCTCTAGGGCCCTCTCAGACCTAGTGTTTTTTTAGACCCCAGGGTTTTTTAATCAACCACATAACAAATATGTCCCCTTTTGTGGATGGGGGGGGAGTCTTTTAATCAACCACGAGGCTACATTGGTCCAAACTGTCTCATATGTACGTCTCCACACTCTCCTCTTCTCCCCCTCTCCTGATCTCATTCTCCCTCCCCTTTACATCATATGTATTAGAAGCAGGGAGGGAGGGAGGGAGGGAGGGAGAGTAATGGTCAGAACCAGAGAGAGGGGAGGGAAGGTGACGGACAAGATGGAGGAAGGCGTTAGAGCGAGAATATCATTTTATCACTGACTTTTCCTCTCTTGTCCCAGCCCAGCCTGACCCTGACATATAGCATCAGACCTGTTGAGTTGACTTGGGTAACAGACCTCTAGCTTCTACACCACATCCCCCCCTTCTCCTGCTCTAACATGAGATCTGATCAGTACTCATTTTGGGTGCTGGTACTGTTTATATTTAGGTGCTGGAACATTAAGCCAATATTCTATAAGAGGTGAACTCAAGCTGTAGAAAGTTAGAAGTGATATTATAGGACACACTGTGTGAAAGGTTGCTGCTCTGTCAGCAGTTTCCTGTGGAGTTTTTCAGTTTGCTGTAGTGTGTTCAACCACTGATCTAAGATAAGTTGCTGAGAAGTTTATCTCACATCAAAGTCCTAATGAACTAATTACATAGAGGTCATATAGCCTAGCAGTATTTCCCACTCTTCAGTCCACTCTCCAAGACAGTAGGCTGGTATATCTCAGTGGAGCCCCAGTTAGAGACAGATATGATACCTGCAGTGATATTGATTATCCTGTTATGGAGAACAGGTAGGATGCTGTTATACTGATATACACTTGTGACAGTTACTGAGATATGTTTTGATATTTTAACCTCTCTGGCGCATGTGGGACGAACTCGTCCCACCTACGTAACAGCCACTGAAATCCAGTGGCGCGATTTTTGAATCGTTAGAAATACTATTACTTCAATTTCTCAAACATATGACTATTTTACAGCTATTTAAAGACAAGAATCTCGTTAATCTAACCCCACTGTCCGATTTCAAAAAGGCTTTACAACGAAAGCAAAACATTAGATTATGTCAGCAGAGTGCCCAGCCAGAAATAATCAGACACCCATTTTTCAAGCTAGCATATCATGTCACATAAACCCAAAACACAGCTAAATGCAGCACTAACCTTTTATGATCTTCATCAGATGACACACCTAGGACATTGTGTTATACAATACATGCATGTCTGTTCAATCAAGTTCATATTTATATCAAAAAACAGCTTTTTACATTAGCATGTGACGTTCAGAAAAAGCATAACCCCCGCAAACTTCCGGGGAATTTACTAACAGTTTGCTAAATTACTCACGATAAACGTTCACAAAAAGCATAACAATTATTTTAAGAATTATAGATACATTACTCCTCTATGCACTCGATATGTCCGATTTTAAAATAGCTTTTCGGATGAAGCACATTTTGCAATAATCTAAGTACATAGCCCGGCATCACAGGGCTAGCTATTTAGATACCCACCCAGGTCAGCCTCCACCAAAATCACATTTCCTATAAGAAAAATGTTCTTACCTTGCTTGTTCTTCGTCAGAATACACTGCCAGGACTTCTACTTCAATAACAAATGTTGGTTTGGTCCCAAATAATCCATCCTTATATCCAAACAGCGACGTTTTGTTCGTGAGTTCTAGACACTATCAGAATGCAACATCACGGTCTCGCGCATGGCGCATTGGCGTGACAATAGAAAATAAAGGAAAGCCGCACACTCTAAGAGCTCAGATGCAAAAATTTTAATAACCAACGTTTCGACAGCTAAGCTGTCTTCATCAGGGTATCCTGATGAAGCATTGGCGTGACAAAACATTTCTAAATATTCCATTACCGTACTTCGAAGCATGTCAACCGCTGTTTAAAACCAATTTTTATGCCATTTATCTCGTAGAAAAGTGATAATATTCCGACCGGGAATATGCATTGAGCCTAAACAGCCGAATAAAATTTCTCCTCAGGAGCGAATCGTGCACGCGCCTCATTCAAAGGTCCTCTGAGCCGCCACTTACCAAAGGCGATAATGTGTTTCAGCCTGAGGCTGCCTCATCAACCTTCAGGTATTTCCCGGGTTCTGAGAGCCTATCGGAGCCCTGGGAATTGTCACGTTACAGCTAAGATCCTTACTTTTCAATAAACAGATGCAAGACGCACGACTCCTTGTCAGACAGGGTACTTCCTGCTTGAAACCTTGTCAGGTTTTTGCCTGCCATAGGAGTTCTGTTATACTCACAGACACCATTCAAACAGTTTTAGAAAATTCAGAGTGTTTTCTATCCAAACCTGAACAATAATATGCAAATTCTAGCTTCTGAGTTGGTGTAGGAGGCAGTTATAAATGGGCACATATTTTTTCCAAAATTCTCAATACTGCCCCCTATCCCAAACAGGTTAAGATATATGATAATTTGCAGGGGTAGCAAAAGAACATGAAACTGGAAGCAGACAGGAGAAATTTGTCTCAAAGAAGGACAATGATGTGATCACCTGTAAATGTACTTTACTGTAGCCTAACTGTCCATCTGGGGACAGGCACTAATGTCAGTTAAGTTGTGATGGTGTCATGCATCTGACTGTTGTATATTCAGTGTGTCAATGATTGATTGTATATGTCTCTATGTAAATGAATGAGAATTATGTATTATATTTAATATTGGTGTTATGTTAGAGCAGGAGAAGGGAGGGGTGTAGATGCTAGAGGTCTTTTACCTGAGTCAAGATCAACAGGTCCAACACAATATGTCAGGAAGAGAGAGAGAGATTGAGGGCGGGGAGAGAAAGACTTGGGGGAAGAGAGGGAGAGAGAGAGAGAGAGAGAGAGAGAGGAGGGAGCGAGAGAGAGAATGAGGGCGGGGAGAGAAAGACTTGGGGGAAGAGAGGGAGAGAGAACAGAGGGGAGAGAGAGAGAGAGATGTCAACAGAGAGAGGGGCTGACAGACTAACATGCAGTCAACTGAATATCTTTTCATTACTGACTTCTCACCAGTGATGTCATCACGACCAGTAACCTTTTCCCACTCTTGGTCCGGCTCGGCTTGACTCCGACCTCTGAAATTAATGATTTACAAAAAAAACAGACGAAATCAAATGTATTAAATTAGATATAAACTCATTGGCTAAGAGAGTTACACATTTCCATTGAAGGGGAATGTACACTACCTGACCAAAAGTATGTGGACACCTGCTCATCTAACATCTCATTCCAAAATCATTGGCATTAATATGGAGTGGGTCCCCCGTTTGCTGCTATAACAGCCTCCACTCTTCTGGCAAGGCTTTCCACTAGATGTTGGAACATTGCTGCTATAACAGCCTCCTCTCTTCTGGGAAGGCTTTCCACTAGATGTTGGAACATTGCTGCTATAACAGCCTCCACTCTTCTGGGAAGGCTTTCCACTAGATGTTGGAACATTGCTGCAGGTGTCACGCCCTGGCCATAGAGTTTTTATTCTCTATTTTGGGTTAGGCCAGCTTGTGACTAGGGTGGGCATTCTATGTCCTTTTTTCTATGTTTTGATATTTCTTTGTTTTAGCCGGGTATGGTTCTCAATCAGGGACAGCTGTCTGTCGTTGTCTCTGATTGGGAGCCATACTTGGGTAGCTTTTTCCCACAGGGTTGTTGTGGGTAGTTATTTTCTGTTTTGTACATTGTGACCTGACATAACTGTTGGCTTTCGTTTGTTTCTTTTGTTAAAGTGTTTCTTATCATTAAATAGTATAATGAACACTCACCTGGGTCGTCAAAGCTGCGCTTTGGTCCCCTTCTTCAACAGACGATCGTTAAAGCAGGGACTTGCTTCCATTCAGCCACAAGAGCATTAGTGAGCTTGGGCGATTAGGCCTGGCTCGCAGTCTGCATTTCAAATCATCCCAATGGTGTTTTATGGGGGTTGAGGTTAGCGCTCTGTGCAGGCCAGTCAAGTTCTTCCACACCGATCTCGACAAACCAATTCTGTTTGGACCTCGCTTTTTGCACGGGGAAATTGTCATGCGGAAACAGGAAAGGACCTTCCCAAACTGTTGCCTCACAGTTGGAAGCACAAGATTGTCTAGTATGGCAATGTATGCTGTAGCAATTAGATTTCCCCTTCACTGAAACTAAGGGGCATAGCCCAAACTATGAAAAACAGCATCAGACCAATATTCCTCCTCCACCAAACCTTACAGTTGGCATTAAGCATTCGGCAGGTTGTGTTCTCCTGTTATCCAAGCTTTACACCACTCCAGCTGACGCTTGGCATTGACCATGGTGATCTTAGGCTTGTGTGCGGCTGCTTTGCCATGGAAAACCATTTCATGAAGCTCCCGACGAACAGTTCTTGTGCTGAAGTTGCTTCCAGAGGCAGTTTGGAACTCGGTAGTGAGGGTTGCGACCGAGGACAGACCATTTTTGACGCACTACGTGATTCAGCACTCGGAGGTCCCGTTCTGTGAGCTTGTGAGGCCTACCACTTCACGGTTGAGCCGTTGTTGCTCCTAGATGTTTCCACTTCACAATAACAGCACTTACAGTTGACCGGGGGCAGCTCTAGTAGGGCAGAACTTTGACAAACTGACTTGTTGGAAAGGTGGCATCCTGTGATGGTGCCATGTTGAAAGTCACTGAGCTCTTCAGTAAGGCCATTCTACAACCAATATTGCATGGCTGTGTGCTTGATTTCATCCACCTGTCAAGAACGGGTTTGGCTGAAATAAAATCCACTAATTTTGAAGGGGTGTCCACATACCTTTGTATATATAGTGTGGGAACACATGGGTGTTGTTGCACCATACCAATGATAAGCCTGTCTTCCCCATCACATCATGAAAGGTCATGTTGATGTTCATTTAATCTCTGTCTCTCTCTTCCTCTGTCTCATCCCTTTCTCCTTTGTGTCTCTCTCTCTCTCTCTTTCTCTCTCTCTCTCTCTGTCTCTCTCTCTGTCTCTTTCCCTCTCTTTCTCCTCAGATCTCCAGGCTCAAAGTGTCAGTCCACCAGGTAGGTATAAGAGTATAAATCTACAGAGATTATAGCAGTTCAAAATTCGTCAACTTTATTATCCAACACATGGAGAAATTCATGTGTCCATACAAATCATTCTAAAACCCCAATAACAAGTACTGTTGTATGGAACTTTTAATACTTGTCAACCACAAAGCACTACTGCTGTTAGAATAACAGAAGCACTGTCATCATCTGTCCTCACCACTGTGTTTTCCTCTCTGCTGTTTTACAGCTGAACTCTCAGTCAGACTGGTGAATGGGTCCACTTCCTGTTCTGGGAGAGTGGAAGTTTTCTATGAAGGAGAGTGGTCAGGTCTATGTTTTTGGTGGCAGAGCATGAGAGAGGTTAAAGTTTTGTGTAGACAGCTGGACTGTGGGAATCCTGTAGCTGAATCAAGTGGACCTCTGATTGAAGATGGAAGAGGAGTCACACTATTTAGTTGCAAGGGAAATGAGTCTTCTATTAGAGAGTGTGTCATCATAAAAGGCATACCTGGTATCTTAGTAGGAGTACTTCCTGGTGACTGTGAAGGTGAATATTATCATCATGTGACCTGTTCAGGTAAGAGACTGGTCATATTGAGAGATTTATTTCTACATTATACAATATTACCATGTATCATGTTTTATGTGTTTTTTATTTCATTTAAATAGAGGGAGAGATGTTAGATGTATTTAAACATTATATTTGTATTTAGTCCTTGACAGTGTCATCAACAAAACTGATTGAATGTTCAAGCAAGTCTTTTTCTCCAGAGTCTGTGAGGCTTGTGGACGGAGCTGGTCTCTGCTCTGGGAGAGTGGAGGTGAAGTCCAATCAGTCCTGGGCCTCAGTATGTGAAGCTGACTTTGACCGGCAGGATGCAGAGGTAGTCTGTAGGGAGCTTGGCTGTGAGGCTCCTGCAGCTCTACAGGTGGGGCTCTATGGAGAAGGTGAGGGTCAGACCTGGGATAAAGAGTTCCAGTGTAAAGGCAAAGAGTCCCTTCTCCTGGACTGTGACACCTCAGACAGAAAACACAACACCTGCCTACCTGGTAATGCTGTTGGACTCACCTGCTCAGGTAAGCAACAGTTTGTCAATCAATCAACATTGTTTCTCACCTGGAGTGAAGAATATGAGAGACAATATAGGTGTGTTTTAGTGAGAAAATAGTAAGATTACTGTCTCTCTCTTTTCTTTTCTCAGAGCCTGATGATGTGAGGCTGGTGAGAGGAGGCAGTCGCTGTGCTGGTGGAGTGGAGCGGTACGACCAGGGAGAGTGGAGGACTGTGGGAGCTGAGGACTGGGACCAGGAGGATGTAGCTGCAGTAGTGTGTAGACAGCTGGGTTGTGGCTCCACTGTTTCAGTTCTTCCTGGAAACACCACTAGAGGGTTTGGAGTTCATTGTGATGGTCCTGAGACTGTACTGAGGGAGTGTAGAAGAAGATATGATCTCTATCCTGGACTCACAGCGATCTGCTCAAGTAATAACAAGATTTTATAATTACATTCAACTGATTTCCTTCATTCATACAACTTCCTCTGTCACATGTCATGTTATTGTCATATCTAAATGAGGGAAAGTAGTTGAGGAGCTACGTTTTTCTTTTTCTCTCGTCTTGTTCCAGATGTCCTGCTTAAGCCTGATATCAACATATGTTGTCTCAGTGACTGTAGGCCCACTACTCATGTTGCCCTGTGAGGGAGGGTGGCTAGCACTGTTACATGCTGATGTTATTGTCATATCTATAGGAAACTAGTTGAAGAGGCTTGTTCTTGTTCTCTTTTATTGTTCACAGATCTCCTGGTCCAGCCTGATATCTCCCTGACTGACTCAATGGGAGGGGTCTCCGGGGGCCACAAGGGGCCCGATGTGTTCAGAGGCTACAGCTTCACCATCACCTGCTCCACTCAGCATCAGTACCCAGGAGGC
The DNA here is from genome assembly GCF_901001165.1 of Salmo trutta. NCBI lineage: Eukaryota > Metazoa > Chordata > Actinopteri > Salmoniformes > Salmonidae > Salmo > Salmo trutta. Next base: position 45,696 of record NW_021822858.1, on the reverse strand, counting down.
TCCTTCTTCCTCACGTTCACCGGCTCCAACAGAACCCAGACCCAGCCAGCTGTCAATCACTCTGCTGCCTTCCTCTTCCCTGCTGCAGATGACTCCCATCAAGGGATCTACAGCTGTGTTTATGACAATTATGTTTTCTCTCATAACTTCTCCTCTGAGAGCGAGCTCCTCTCCCTCACCGTCACAGGTAACTGAACATGAACCAGACTTGTAACTTTGTCATTGACAGATTTCCCACAGATCTATCTGATGATGATGATGATCAGTCCCCTTCATCAAAGGTGTTTTCTGTTTTTGCAGCCTCTCCTCTGCCAGCCTTCATCATCAGACATGTTGTAGTGCTGCTGATCCTACTGACAGCCATCACCACCTCCTACCTGTACTACAAGGTAAAGACATTCAGACAGACAGAGAGAGAGAGAGAGAGATAGAGAGAGAGAGAGAGAGACAGAGAGAGAGAGAGAGAGAGAGAGAGAGAGAGAGAGAGATCTGACTGTTGGTGCTGTGTCTCCCTAGCCCACCAGGAGGCAGAAGAGAGTGAACAGGGTGAGCAGGATGGATCTTTATGTCAATGGAGACGGTCTCTCTGAGCTCCAGAGCTGAAGCCGGCCCGGGAGAAGAGAGAGCAGCCCAGGGGACGGAATAGAATGAAGCTGATCCTACATGCTGATCTTAGGTCAGTTTTGTGTTTAAAATGTGGTGACAAACCTTAAGTGCTTCTAATTTAATAATAATTGTATTATTTTATTATTAATAATAATTTTAATAACAAGTTCAGAATTCGTTTATCTTTCTAGAACCTTGGAAGAAATCTAAAAGGAGTGATTGCAACCAGCATTATTCTGTTTAGTTTGGTTTTTACCACCAGGGAAACATGGGGTTCTGGGAAACATGGGGTTCTGGGAAACATGGGGTTCTGGGTAACATGGGGTTCTGGGTAACGTGGGGTTCTGGGAAACATGGGGTTCTGGGTAACATGGGGTTCTGGGTAACATGGGGTTCTGGGAAACATGGGGTTCTGGGTAACATGGGGTTCTGGGTAACATGGGGTTCTGGGTAACATGGGGGTTCTGGGTAACATGGGGTTCTGGGTAACATGGGGTTCTGGGTAACATGGGGGTTCTGGGTAACACGGGGTTCTGGGTAACACGGGGTTCTGGGTAACATGGGGGTTCTGGGTAACATGGGGTTCTGGGTAACATGGGGTTCTGGGTAACATGGGGGTTCTGGGTAACATGGGGTTCTGGGTAACATGGGGTTCTGGGTAACATGGGGTTTTGGTAACATGGGGTTCTGGGTAATATGGGGTTCTGGGTAACATGGGGTTCTGGGTAACATGGGGTTCTGGGTAACATGGGGTTCTGGGTAACATGGGGTTTTGATTATTTTAAGCGATTAGCTCAATTACGTGTGTTTAGTGTCCAGAATGTATTGCTATTTGCTTTTGTCTTCATGTGTTTATCTTATTTAGTGTCTCTTAGATTCTTTATCTTATTTAGTGTCTCTTAGATTCTTTATCTTATTTAGTGTCTCTTAGATTCTTTATCTTATTTAGTGTCTCTTAGATTCTTTATCTTATTTAGTGTCTCTTAGATTCTTTATCTTATTTAGTGTCTCTTAGATTCTTTATCTTATTTAGTGTCTCTTAGATTCTTTATCTTATTTAGTGTCTCTTAGATTCTTTATCTTAGTGTTCTCTTAGATTCTTTAAATTGAAGTGTTTCCATTATTAATCCATGTATTATTATAATCATCTGTTCATTCTTTTGTATTTTGAATCATGTTTTGATGAAGGGGTCCTCTTTAACTCAAGTAATTTTGGTTTGTTGTTGTTTACCTCTCATGATGTTGTTGATTATGAATGTTATGATATTGATTATTGATTATTAATTATGATGTAGATTATTGATTATGATGTTGCTCTTTAAACTGCCATGTGATCAACTGAATTCTTTTTAATAAAATTACATGCTGTCAGTATTGTGTGATTCCCCTCTTGGACAGACTACAACATACAGTATGAATTAACTGGTCGTACATTTGGCAGGAGGTTAGGAAGTGCAGCTCAGTTTCCACCTCATGTTGTGGGCAGTGTTGCACACACATTAACTAGGAGATCGGGAACAAGTTCTCATTTAGAACTGCGACCTGGCCAAGATAAAGCAAAGCAGTGTGACACAAACAACAACACAGAGTTACAAATGGAATAAACAAGCGTACAGTCAATAACACAATAGAAAAAAAGAAAGTATATATACAGTGTGTGCAAATGGCATGAGGAGGTAAGGCAATAAATAGGCCATAGTAGCGAAGTAATTACAATTTAGCAAATTAACACTGGAGTAATAGATGAGCAGATGATGATGTGCAAGTAGAAATACTGGTGTGCAAAAGAGCAGAAAGTAAATAAAAACAACATGGGGATGAGGTAGGTAGATTGAGTGGGCTATTTACAGATGGGCTATGTACAGCTGCAGCGATCGGATAGCTGCTCAGATAGCTGATGTTTAAAGTTAGTGAGGGAAATATAAGTCTCCAGCTTCAGCGATTTTTGCAATTCGTTCCAGTCATTGGCAGCAGAGAACTGCAAGGAAAGGCGGCCAAAGGAGGTGTTGGCTTTGGGGATGACCAGTGAGATATACCTGCTGGAGCGTGTGCTACGGGTGGGTGTTGTTATCGTGACCAGTGAGCTGAGAAAAGGCGGAGCTTTACCTAGCATAGACTTATAGATGACCTGGAGCCAGTGGGTCTGGTGACGAATAGGTAGCGAGGGCCAGCCAACTAGAGCATACAGGTCGCAGTGGTCATACCAATACAATTTACCTTTTCTTTACACTGTTCTAATGAATGTACATTTCCATAATATTAGCTATCTTCCATAAACGTGGAACAAGGATTGAACCCATGTGCTTCAGTTTACAGAAACAGATGATTTAGCATATCTATTTCCTTCTTAGAATGTCAACATTCTGGAAAGTGGGAGTTGTGCAAAAGATAATTTAACAACTAAATACAATCAACAGAGAAGTTGGGGATTAACGTTGGACCACATACATGTAAAGTACTGGATCTACCACAGAGATACATCCCCTTACTATAATAGCTGTGTTGCAATATTGACACAACTTGCTCTTTCTGCAAAGTCCTCCAATAAAAGCACAGGTCCATGATATCAGATGTCTTTCATACAGGCACGGACGGGATTTGAACCCATGATCTTCGGTTTACGAGACCAATGCCTTACCACTTGGCCACCACGCCACCCTACTATACAAATTTTACATCAACATTCTGGAAAGTAGTAGTTGTGTAAATGTGAATTTGGCCCACAAATAAACTCAGTGGAGAATCTTGGGATTGAACCGAGGACCTCATACATATTTTGCATGCACTCCCCCTCTGAGCTTCCATCCCATTTTTTTATTGTTATTTATTTCACCTTTATTTAACCAGGTAGGCTAGTTGAGAACAAGTTCTCATTTACAATTGCGACCTGGCCAAGATAAAGCAAAGCAGTTCGACAACATACAACAACACAGAGTTACACATGGAGTAAACAACATACAGTCAATAATACAGTAGAAAAAAAATAAGACTATATACAATGTGAGCAAATGATGTGAGATAAGGGAGGTAAAGGTAAAAAATGCCATGGTGGCAAAGTAAATAAAGTATAGCAAGAAAAACAATGGAATGGTAGATTTGTAGTTTGAAGAAAGTTCAAAGTTCAAATATAAATAATATGGTGCAAAGGAGCAAAATAAATAAAATAAATAAATACAGTAGGGGAAGAGGTAGTAGTTTGGGCTAAATTATAGATGGGCTATGTACAGGTGCAGTGATCTGTGAGCTGCTCTGACAGCTGGTGCTTAAAGCTAGTGAGGGAGATAAGTGTTTCCAATTTCAGAGATTTTTGTAGTTCGTTCCAGTCGTTGGCAGCAGAGAACTGGAAGGAGAGACGACCAAAGGAGGAGTTGGCTTTAGGGGTGACCAGAGAGATATACCTGCTGGAGCGCGTGCTACAGGTGGGTGCTTCTATGGTGACCAGTGAGCGGAGATAAGGGGGGACTTTACCTAGCAGGGTCTTGTAGATGACCTGGAGCCAATATGTTTGGCGACGATTATGAAGTGAAGGCCAGCCAACGAGAGCATACAGATCGCAGTGGTGGGTTGTATATGGGGCTTTGGTGACAAAACGGATGGCACTGTGATAGACTACATCCAGCTTGTTGAGTAGGGTATTGGAGGCTATTTTGTAAATGACATCGCCGAAGTCGAGGATTGGTAGGATGGTCAGTTTTACGAGGGTATGTTTGGCAGCATGAGTGAAGGATGCTTTGTTGCGAAATAGGAAGCCAATTCTAGATTTCACTTTGGATTGGAGATGATTGATGTGAGTCTGGAAGGAGAGTTTACAGTCTAACCAGACACCTAGGTATTTGTAGTTGTCCACAAATTCTAAGTTAGAACCGTCCAGAGAAGTTATGCTGGATGGGCGGGCAGGTGCAGGCAGCGATCGGTTGAAGAGCATGCATTTAGTTTTACTTGTGTTTAGGAGCAGTTGGAGGCCACGGAAGGAAAGTTGAATGGCATTGAAGCTCGTCTGGAGGGTTGTTAACACAGTGTCCAAAGAAGGGCCAGGAGTATACAGAATGGTGTCGTCTGCGTAGAGGTGGATCAGAGATTCACCAGCAGCAAGAGCGACATCATTTATGTATACAGAGAAAAGAGTTGGCCCAAGAATTGAACCCTGAGATTCCCCCATAGAGACTGCCAGAGGTCCAGACAGTAGGCCCTCCGATTTGACACACTGAATTCTGTCAGAGAAGTAGTTGGTGAACCAGGCGACGCAATCGTTTGAGAAACCAAGGCTACTAAGTCTGCCGATGAGGATGTGGTGATTAACAGAGTCAAAAGCTTTGACCAGGTCAATGAATACGGCAGCACAGTATTGTTTCTTATCGATGGCGGTTACGATGTCGTTTAGGACCTTGAGCGTGGCTGAGGTGCACCCATGACCAGCTCTGAAACCAGATTGCATAGCGGAGAGGGTGCGGTGGGATTCGAAATAGTCGGTAATCTGTTTCTTGACTTGGCTTTCGAAGACCTTAGAAAGGCAGGGTAGGATGGATATAGGTCTATAGCAATTTGGGTCAAGAGTGTCACCTCCTTTGAAGAGGGGGATGACAGCAGCTGCTTTCCAATCTATGGGAATCTCAGACGACACGAAAGAGAGGTTGAACAGGCTAGTAATAGGGGTTGCAATAATTTCGGCAGATAATTTTAGAAAGAAAGGGTCCAAATTGTCAAGCCCAGCTGATTTGTAGGGGTCCAGATTTTGCAGCTCTTTCAGAACATCAGCTGAATGGATTTGGGAGAAGGAGAAATGGGGGAGGCTTGGGCGAGTAGCTGTGGGGGGTGCAGTGCTGTTGAATGCAGTAGGGGTAGTTAGGTGGAAAGCATGGCCAGCCGTAGAAAAATGCTTATTGAAATTCTCAATTATAGTGGGCTTATCGGTGGTGACAGAGTTTCCTATCCTCAGTGCAGTGGGCAGTTGGGAGGAGGTGTTCTTATTCTCCATGGACTTTACGATGTCCCAGAACTTTTTAGAGTTGGAGTTGCACGAAGCAAATTTTTGTTTGAAAAAGCTAGCCTTGGCGTTTCTAACTGCCTGTGTGTATTGGTTTCTAATTTCCCTAAAAAGTTGCATATCGCGGGGGCAGTTCGATGCTAATGCAGAACGCCACAGGATATTTTTGTGTTGGTTAAGGGCAGTCAGGTCTGGGGAGAACCAAGGGCTATATCTGTTCCTGGTTCTAAATTTCTTGAAAGGGGCATGCTTATTTAAGATGGAGAGGAAGGCATTTCATTTGCAGATAAAATGCAATATCAATACAATGTACTTTTTATATACACCACTCCATTGAAACTACAATGAAATGATAGCAGCAATTCTTAAACCAGGTACAGACTGGGATCGAACCCATGAACTTCAGTTTTTGTAAATGACGCCATAAAAGTTGGCAACAATGCCACTTCTGTTCTATAAATGTACAAACAAAGATTGAACGCATGTTCTTCAGATTACAAGACCAAATTATTTAGCACTTCTCTTTTTCCTGCTTAAAATTTCAACATTCTGTAAAGTAGGAGTTGGGTCAATGCAATAATTTTAAATGGAGAAGCTGGGGGTTGAACCCAGGACCTCATACATGCAAAGCATGCGCTCTACCACTGAGCTACATCCCCTTTCTGGGCAAGAAAAAATGTTTCTTTTTTAAATTTTATTTCATCTTTATTTAACCAGGTAAGCTAGTGGAGAACAAGTTGTCATTTAGAACTACGACCTGGCCAAGATAAAGCAAAGCAGTGCGACACAAACAACAACACAGTGTTACAAATGGAATAAACAAGCGTACAGTCAATAACACAATAGAAAAAAAGAAAGTCTATATACAGTGTGTGCAAATGGCATGAGGAGGTACGGCAATAAATGGGCAATAGTAGCGAAGTAATTACAATTTAGCAAATTAACACTGGAGTGATAGATGAGCAGATGATGATGTGCAAGTAGAAATACTGGGGTGCAAAAGAGCAGAAAGTAAATAAAAACAATATGTGGATGAGGTAGGTAGATTGGGTGGGCTATTTACAGATGGGCTATGTACAGCTGCAGCGATCGGTTAGCTGCTCAGATAGCTGATGTTTAAAGTTAGTGAAGGAAATATAAGTCTCCAGCTTCAGCGATGTTTGCAATCCGTTTCAGTCATTGGCAGCAGAGAACTGGAAGGAAAGGCGGCCAAAGGAGGTGTTGGCTTTGGGGATGACCAGTGAGATATACCTGCTGTAGCGCGTGCTACGGGTGGGTGTTTTTATCGTGACCAGTGAGCTGAGATAAGGCGGAGCTTTACCTAGCATAGACTTATAGATGACCTGGAGCCAGTGGGTCTGGTGACGAATAGGTAGCGAGGGCCAGCCGACTAGAGCATACAGGTCGCAGTGGTCATATCAATACAATTTACCTTTTCTTTACACTGTTCTAATGAAAGTACATTTCCATAATATCAGCTATCTTCCATAAACGTGGAAGAAGGATTGAACCCATGTGCTTCAGTTTACAGAAACAGATGATTTAGCATATCTATTTCCTTCTTAGAATGTCAACATTCTGGAAAGTGGGAGTTGTGGAAAAGATAATTTAACAACTAAATACAATCAACAGAGAAGTTGGGGATTAACGTTGGACCGCATACATGTAAAGCACTGGCTCTACCATAGAGATACATCCCCTTACTATAATAGCTGTGTTGCAATATTGATACAACTTGCTTTTTCTGGAAAGTCCTCCAATAAAAGCACAGGTCCATGATATCAGATGTCTTTCATACAGGCACAGACGGGATTTGAACCCATGATCTTCGGTTTACGAGACCAACGCCTTACCACTTGGCCACCATGCCACTCTACTCTACAAATTATACATCAACATTCTGGAAAGTAGTAGTTGTGTAAATGTGAATTTGGCACACAAATAAACTCAGTGGAGAATCTTGGGATTGAACCGAGGACCTCATACATATTTTGCATGCACTCCCCCTCTAAGCTTCCATCCCATTTCATTTGCAGATAAAATGCAATATCAATACAATGTACTTTTTACATACACCACTCCATTAAAACTACAATGAAATGATAGCAGCAATTCTTAAACCAAGTACAGACTGGGATCGAACCCATGAACTTCAGTTTTTGAAAATGACGCCATAAAAGTTGGCAACAATGCCACTTCTGTTCTATAAATGTACAAACAGGGATTGAAGGCATGTTCTTCAGATTACAAGACCAAATTATTTAGCACATCGCTGTTTGCTGCTTAAAATTTCAACATTCTGTAAAGTAGGAGCTGGGTCAATGCAATAACTTTAAATGGAGAAGCTGGGGATTGAACCCAGGACCTCATACATGCGAAGCATGCGCTCTACCACTGAGCTACATCCCCTTTCTAGTAAAGAAAAAAAAGTTTCTTTTTTTTATTTTCTTTCATCTTAATTTAACCAGGTAAGCTAGTGGAGAACAAGTTCTCATTTACAACTGCGACCTGGCCAAGATAAAGCAAAGCAGTGCGACACAAACAACAACATAGAGTTACAAATGGAATAAACAAGCGTACAGTCAATAACACAATATAAAAAAAGAAAGTCTATATACAGTGTGTGCAAATGGCATGAGGAGGTAAGGCAATAAATAGGCCATAGTAGTGAAGTAATTACAATTTAGCAAATTAATACTGGAGTGATAGATGAGCAGATGATGATGTGCAAGTAAAAATACTGGTGTGCAAAAGAGCAGAAAGTAAATAAAAACAATATGTGGATGAGGTAGGTAGATTGGGTGGGATATTTACAGATGGGCTATGTACAGCTGCAGCGATCGGTTAGCTGCTCAGATAGCTGATGTTTAAAGTTAGTGAGGGAAATATAAGTCTCCAGCTTCAGCGATTTTTGCAATTCGTTCCAGTCATTGGCAGCAGAGAACTGGAAGGAAAGGCGGCCAAAAGAGGTGTTGGCTTTGGGGATGACCAGTGAGATATACCTGCTGTAGCGCGTGCTACGGGTGGGTGTTGTTATCGTGACCAGTGAGCTGAGATAAGGCGGAGCTTTACCTAGCATAGACTTATAGATGACCTGGAGCCAGTGGGTCTGGTGACGAATAGGTAGCGATGGCCAGCCGACTAGAGCATACAGGTCGCAGTGGTCATATCAATACAATTTACCTTTTCTTTACACTGTTCTAATGAATGTACATTTTCATAATATCAGCTATCTTCCATAAACGTGGAACAAGGATTGAACCCATGTGCTTCAGTTTACAGAAACAGATGATTTAGCATATCTATTTCCTTCTTAGAATGTCAACATTCTGGAAAGTGGGAGTTGTGCAAAAGCTAATTTAACAACTAAATACACTCAACAGAGAAGTTGGGATTAATGTCGGACCGCATACATGTAAAGTACTGGCTCTACCATAGAGATACATCCCTTTACTATAATAGCTGTGTTGCAATATTGATACAACTTGCTTTTTCTGCAAAGTCCTCCAATAAAAGCACAGGTCCATGATATCAGATGTCTTTCATACAGGGACGGATGGGATTTGAACCCATGACCTTCGGTTTACGAGACCGACGCCTTATCACTTGGCCACCACGCCACTCTACTCTACAAATTATACATCAACATTCTGGAAAGTAGTAGTTGTGTAAATGTGAATTTGGCCCACAAATAAACTCAGTGGAGAATCTTGGGATTTAACAGAGGACCTCATACATATTTTACATACATGAAGGGACGTCGCGTGCGCCATCCGTATGGTTAGTGAGAAAGTCCATGTTGCAAATGTACCCTCCCTTACTAGACGTCCGACCATATCCGATAAATCCGCGGACGGCGTCGGGCCGCTCGCGGGGGCCGGATCTTCCAGGAAGTCATCGAACGGAGTCTCTCGGACCTTCGGTTTCCGTTTAATTAAATGTTCAAATTTTTGTCATTTCCTTGCAGTCCCGGATTATTCCACGAGAGGGCGTATGGAATCATATTGCAAATGTAACATATATCACCAATCGCGACACGGCTTTTTCTCCTAAACGGAAGATAATTCGAAGACGAAACTCGGTCTGCGTGGGTTTGGCATAATGGGCAGTTGGCCCCGAACAGGATGGAGTCGAGGCCTCGACGCTTTTCGACTTATGGCTATTTTTCTGGGATTGAAAGTCAAAGAGGAAAATAGAGTGCTGATTTGACCGCTTCACATCAAACTACATGAGCCTACGGTGTCAGGAGAAAAGGAACCATGCATTTACCAATGTTCATTTCAGAGAAATTGTACAATGACACATTGGTGATATTCAACAACAAGAGGTTTTTTTTCCAAAAAAGTTACATATCCAGTTGCAGCGTGTTCAGATGAGTACGTTAAGGCAGGTTTCGGAGCTCTGCGAGATTTCTGTGATTTTCTGTGATTTTCTGAAACAACACACACTTGTTCAACCCTCTGTAAATAAGTCAGTTCTTAAGAGAAACACTTAAAACTCAATATTCTATAAGAGCCTAACGTTCAGATTCCTGTGTCAACCAGAAATGCCTTATAATGGTGTCATAGGGGCTGTTTTGAAGGGTTAAAAAGGTCAGATCTTTCCACAACTTCATATGTGTGACTAGGCAACCCTCATGAACTGTAAATCAGTCATTTATCCCATCAGATGTCAAAGAAAAGCTCTCTCAAACACACACACAGCAAGGACGGAGTGACACAGTGCGGTGCTTAAAGACACAAAGAGCCTGCAATGGCATTACCATCATCTCTAGGCTGAGACGAGTTCAATGAGACGCCCCGCTTGACCGTAGCTTGCTCGGTATGAGCGCAGCGACCGTGAGAAAACTAGGCCCAAAATGAGGCCTGCACCAATATGTCAAGTGCTTATGGGTGACAGTGAGAGAACCATTAGGGTTAGAAGCACAATTCAACCTCAGGAGCGTTCCTGAGGTCCTCCCGATCTGTGCAAGCCTAACCTTGACCCTGTGGCATTAACCCTTCACAGTGAAAAGAAGGTGTTTAGATCAAACTGTGTGCAATGACTTCTCTCCCCATAGGAATACATTGACAATTCTCCTAACTTCAACCTGAAGTCTATGTGGGTTATGAATGCCTTATGAACCTGTATTCTATAACAATCCATCAGGCTACTGTGAGGTCTACCTGTGTCGATTCTAAGGTTCCTGGAGCAACCGGAAAATGTTAAAATCACCCTAGAGCTATTGTCATATAAGCAACCTGCAGATAGTGAAAATCACGCAACTCAACCATCTGTCATTCAGTCAATTCTTAAGGTAGAGACTTCATATTCAGGATTCTGTTTATGTCTACCCCAAAGACAACGTGTGTGAAGTAAGAGCTTCCTGTGACAACCGGAAGTTGTTAAAAACAGCCAAGAGCTATTGTCATATGGTCAACCTGCATATAGTGAAAATCACGCAACTCAACCATCTGTTATTCAGTCAATTCTTAAGGTAGAGACTTCATATTCAGGATTCTGTTTATGTCTAACCCAAAGACAACGTGTGTTGAGTAAGAGCTTCCTGTGACAACCGGAAGTGGTTAAAAACACCCAAGAGCTATTATCATATAACCTGCACGTAGTGAAAATCACGCAACTCAACCCTATGTCATCCAGCCAATTCTTTAGGTAGAGACTTCATATTCAGGATTCTGTATATGCCTACCCCAAAGACAACGTGTGTCTATTCTTTTTGCAAAAAAAACAAAAACACACACACACAATTTGGCCATAGGGACATAGTGTGGGGCTTAGAGGCTTATACCGCCTTCAATAGTTACTTTCGTTCAAACGATTCAAGAACCGTCAGACCTAGAGCTCCGAAATTTTAGAAACCTGTTCTAGAGCTCAAGTCGATAGTGCACGGTGATTTATGGGGCTCTAGAAGGTTCTCTGACCGAGAAACCGCCTCGTACATTTGCAATATTTTCAATTCATTTTGAATATCACGGACATGGCGACATGTAGAAATGTCCCAGAGTCGCAAGACTAGGTGCATTGAAACCGCCTCGGCCCATAGAGACGGACCCCAATGTCTCTGTCCGATAGCTCATTCAGGGACCCCGTAGTAACGCCCTGAAAAAGTGGATTTTCAGCACCAATTAGGCCATTGCTCGGGCACCGAATGACCTATCGAGCCGAAACTTGGGATTCGGGGTCGCCTCACATAGGCCTACACATAATGTCAGAGCTGGACCCGCAGCTATAACGTAACTATGTGTTTTATGTTTTTTTTATGGTTAAAATTGAAAGCACTGTGAATTATGGGCCTTCTCTGACATATGTGATAGTTGGCTTCTATACGAGTTGGAAAAAGTGGATTTGGTGTCAGATGCTATCAGTTTGGTGTCAGAATGACATCTAATTGACCGATGGACGCTGACTGCTGTGTGACGAGCAATGGAGAGGAACCACAGTCACTGCCCGGCCATCCCGAGTTCATCGGGCCAGTCAATTATGCATTTCTGCAGTATTTTTGAGCATGCCTAAATTTGTGATGCTAAATGCCCATTAAATCATATTGCAAACGTAACGCGCTATACTGCAAACGCAACGTGCGTTTGCAATATGATTCAACAGCAGAAAATATCACCAAAGTTGACATGATGAAATCAACACAATGAGCGACAGAGAGGAACCACAGTCACTGCCCGGCCATCCCGAGTTCATCAGGCCAGTCAATTATGCATTTCTGCAGTATTTTTGAGCATGCCTAAATTTGTGATACTAAATGCCCATTAAATCATATTGCAAACGTAACGCGCTATATTGCAAACGTAACGTGCGTTTGCAATATGACTCAACATCAAAAAATATCACCAAAGTTGACATAATGAAATCAACACAATGAGCGATAGAGAGGAACCACAGTCACTGCCCGGCCATCCCCAGTTCATCGGGACAGTCAATTTTGCATATCTTTAGTGTTTTTGAGCATGCCAAATTCGTGATGTTGAGGCCCATTGAATCATATTGCAAATGCGCATCAGTGCACATGGTGACCCGAAATGGGTTACCAGGAGTAATTTTTTACAAGGGTTTTAAATGCCTTTAGAGGGTGCAAGGGGTGCACGGTTGGGTAGGGAGCACCTTCCATCAGTGCCCATCCAGTATGGGGCGCCCCTAGTCATTTTGGACATTTTTCAAAAAAATTGCTAAAAAACGACAATCCCACTTCTCTCATGTCACCATCAAGCCATGGAGAGGAACCACAGTCACTGCCCGGCCATCCCCAGTTCATCGGGACAGTCACTTTTGCATATCTTTAGTGTTTTTGAGCATGCCAAATTCGTGATGTTGAGGCCCATTGAATCATATTGCAAATGCGCATCAGTGCACATGGTGACCCGAAATGGGTTACCAGGAGTAATTTTTTAGAAGGGTTTTAAATGCCTTTAGAGGGTGCAAGGGGTGCACGGTTGGGTAGGGAGCACCTTCCATCAGTGCCCATCCAGTATGGGGCGCCCCTAGTCATTTTGGACATTTTTCAAAAAAATTGCTAAAAAACGACAATCCCACTTCTCTCATGTCAACATCAAGTCATGGAGAGGAACCACAGTCACTGCCCGGCCATTCCCAGTTCATCGGGACAGTCAATTTTGCATATCTTTAGTGTTTTTGAGCATGCCAAATTCGTGATGTTGAGGCCCATTGAATCATATTGCAAATGTGCATCAGTGCACATGGTGACCCGAAATGGGTTACCAGGAGTAATTTTTTACAAGGGTTTTAAATGCCTTTAGAGGGTGCAAGGGGTGCACGGTTGGGTAGGGAGCACCTTCCATCAGTGCCCATCCAGTATGGGGCGCCCCTAGTCATTTTGGACATTTTTCAAAAAAATTGCTAAAAAACGACAATCCCACTTCTCTCATGTCACCATCAAGCCATGGAGAGGAACCACAGTCACTGCCCGGCCATCACCAGTTCATCGGGACAGTTAATTTTGCATTTCTGCAGTGTTTTTGAGCATGCCAAATTCGTGATGTTGAGGCCCATTGAATCATATTGCAAATGCGCATCAGTGCACATGGTGACCCGAAATGGGTTACCAGGAGTAATTTTTTAGAAGGGTTTTAAATGCCTTTAGGGTGGTGCAAGGGGTCCACGGTTGGGTAGGGAGCACCTTCCATCAGTGCCCATCCAGTATGGGGCGCATCTAGTCATTTTGGACATTTTTCAAAAAATCACTAAAAAACTCACCATCAAGCCATGGAGAGGAACCACAGTCACTGCACGGCCATCCCCAGTTCATCGGGACAGTCAATTATGCATTTCTGCAGTATTTTTGAGCATGCAAAATTTGTGATGCTAAATGCCCATTGAATCATATTGCAAACGTAACACGCAATATTGCAAATGTAACGCGCATTTGCAACATGATTCAACAGCAAAAAATATCACCAAAGTTGACATGATGAAATCAACACAACGAGCGATGGAGAGGAACCACAGTCACTGCACGGCCATCCCCAGTTCATCGGGACAGTCAATTATGCATTTCTGCAGTGGTTTTGAGCATGCCAAAGTTGTGATGCTAAATGCCCATTGAATCATATTGCAAATACGCATCCGTGTATTTGTAATATGATTCAACAGCAAAAAATGTCACCAAAGTTGACATGATGAAATCAACACAACGAGTGATGGAGAGGAACCACAGTCACTGCACGGCCATCCCCAGTTCATCGGGACAGTCAATTATGCATTTCTGCAGTGGTTTTGAGCATGCCACATTTGTGATGCTAAATGCCCATTGAATCATATTGCAAACGTAACATGGAATATTGCAAATGTAACGCGCATTTGCAACATGATTCAACAGCAAAAAATATCACCAAAGTTGACATGATGAAATCAACACAACGAGCGATGGAGAGGAACCACAGTCACTGCACGGCCATCCCCAGTTCATCGGGACAGTCAATTATGCATTTCTGCAGTGGTTTTGAGCATGCCAAAGTTGTGATGCTAAATGCCAATTGAATCATATTGCAAATGCGCATCCGTGTATTTGCAATATGATTCTACAGCAAAAAATATCACCAAAGGTGACATGATGAAATCAACACAACGAGCGATGGAGAGGAACCAGGAGCGTTCCTGAGGTCCTCCCGATCTGTGCAAGCCAACCTTGACCCTGTGGCATTAACCCTTCACAGTGAAAAGAAGGTGTTTAGATCAAACTGTGTGCAATGACTTCTCTCCCCATAGGAACACATAGACTATTCTCCAAAATTCAACCTGAAGCCTATGTGGGTTATGAATGCCTTATGAACCTGTCTTCTACAACAATCCATCAGGCTACTGTGAGGTCTACCTGTGTTGATTCTAAGGTTCCTGTGACAACCGGAAGTGGTTAAAAACACCCAAGAGCTATTGTCATATTGCCACCTGCAGATAGTGAAAATCACGCAACTCAACCATCTGTTACTCAGTCAATTCTTAAGGTAGAGACTTCTTATTCAGGATTCTGTTTATGTCTACCCCAAAGACAACGTGTGTGAAGCAAGAGCTTCCTGTGACAACCGGAAGTGGTTAAAATCACCCAAGAGCCATTGTCATATTACGTGCGCATAGTGAAAATCACGCAACTCAACCATCTGTTTCTCAGTCAATTCTTAAGGTAGAGACTTCTTATTCAGGATTCTGTTTATGTCTACCCCAAAGACAACGTGTGTTGAGTAAGAACTTCCTGTGACAACGGGAAGTGGTTAAAACAGCCTAGAGCTATTGTCATATGGACAAACTGCATATAGTGAAAATCAAGCAACTCAACCATCTGTCATTCAGTCAATTCTTAAGGTAGAGACTTCTTATTCAGGATTCCGTTTATGTCTACCCCAAAGACAACGTGTGTGAAGCAAGAGCTTCCTGTGACAACCGGAAGTGGTTAAAAACACCCAAGAGCTATTGTCATATTGCCACCTGCAGATAGTGAAAATCACGCAACTCAACCATCTGTTATTCAGTCAATTCTTAAGGTAGAGACTTCTTATTCAGGATTCCGTTTATGTCTACCCCAAAGACAACGTGTGTGAAGCAAGAGCTTCCTGTGACAACCGGAAGTGGTTAAAATCACCCAAGAGCTATTGTCATATTACGTGCGCATAGTGAAAATCACGCAACTCAACCATCTGTTTCTCAGTCAATTCTTAAGGTAGAGACTTCTTATTCAGGATTCCGTTTATGTCTACCCCAAAGACAACGTGTGTGAAGCAAGAGCTTCCTGTGACAACCGGAAGTGGTTAAAATCACCCAAGAGCTATTGTCATATTACGTGCGCATAGTGAAAATCACGCAACTCAACCATCTGTTTCTCAGTCAATTCTTAAGGTAGAGACTTCTTATTCAGGATTCTGTTTATGTCTACCCCAAAGACAACGTGTGTTGAGTAAGAACTTCCTGTGACAACGGGAAGTGGTTAAAACAGCCTAGAGCTATTGTCATATGGTCAACCTGCATATAGTGAAAATCACGCAACTCAACCATCTGTTACTCAGTCAATTCTTAAGGTAGAGACTTCTTATTCAGGATTCTGTTTATGTCTACCCCAAAGACAACGTGTGTGAAGCAAGAGCTTCCTGTGACAACCGGAAGTGGGTAAAATCACCCAAGAGCTATTGTCATATTAAGTGCGCATATTGAAAATCACGCAACTCAACCATCTGTTTCTCAGTCAATTCTTAAGGTAGAGACTTCTTATTCAGGATTCTGTTTCTGTCTACCCCAAAGACAACGTGTGTGAAGCAAGAGCTTCCTGTGACAACCGGAAGTGGTTAAAAACACCCAAGAGCTATTGTCATATTGCCACCTGCAGATAGTGAAAATCACGCAACTCAACCATCTGTTACTCAGTCAATTCTTAAGGTAGAGACTTCTTATTCAGGATTCTGTTTATGTCTACCCCAAAGACAACGTGTGTGAAGCAAGAGCTTCCTGTGACAACCGGAAGTGGTTAAAAACACCCAAGAGCTATTGTCATATTGCCACCTGCAGATAGTGAAAATCATACAACTCAACCATGTGTCATTCAGTCAATTCTTAAGGTAGAGACTTCATATTCAGGATTCTGTATATGCCTACCCCAAAGACAACGTGTGTCTATTCTTTTTGCAAAAAAAACAAAAACACACACACACAATTTGGCCATAGGTACATAGTGTGGGGCTTAGAGGCTTATACCGCCTTCAATAGTTACTTTCGTTCAAACGATTCAAGAACCGTCAGACCTAGAGCTCCGAAATTTTAGAAACCTGTTCTAGAGCTCAAGTCGATAGTGCACGGTGATTTATGGGGCTCTAGAAGGTTCTCTGACCGATAAACCGCCTCGTACATTTGCAATATTTTCAATTCATTTTGAATATCACGGACATGGCAACATGTAGAAATGTCCCAGAGTCGCAAGACTAGGTGCATTGAAACCGCCTCGGCCCATAGAGACGGACCCCAATGTCTCTGTCCGATATCTCATTCAGAGACCCCGTAGTAACGCCCTGAAAAAGTGGATTTTCAGCACCAATTAGGCCATTGCTCGGGCACCGAATGACCTATCGAGCCGAAACTTGGGATTCGGGGTCGCCTCACATAGGCCTACACATAATGTCAGAGCTGGACCCGCAGCTATAACGTAACTATGTGTTTTAGTTTTTTTTATGGTTAAAATTGAAAGCACTGTGAATTATGGGCCTTCTCTGACATATGTGATAGTTGGCTTCTATACGAGTTGGAAAAAGTGGATTTGGTGTCAGATGCTATCAGTTTGGTGTCAAAATGACATCTAATTGACTGATGGACGCTGACTGCTGGGTGACGAGCAATGGAGAGGAACCACAGTCACTGCCCGGCCATCCCGAGTTCATCGAGCCAGTCAATAATGCATTTCTGCAGTATTTTTGAGCATGCCTAAATTTGTGATGCTAAATGCCCATTGAATCATATTGCAAACGTAACGAGCAATATTGCAAATGTAACGCGCATTTGCACTATGATTCGACAGCAAAAAATATCACCAAAGTTGACATGATGAAATCAACACAACGAGCGATGGAGAGGAACCACAGTCACTGCACGGCCATCCCGAGATCATCGGGCCAGTCAATTATGCATTCTGAGCATGTCAAATTCGTTAAAAATGTTAAAAGCAACAGAGTCCCACTTCTCCCTCATCATACATGACAAGTAGACCATCTGCGTTGATTGATGGCTCAACATAGGGATATATATCATTTGGGCAGTATAAATGCCATTTGGACCATGGTTCACTGACTTTTGGGTTTGG
Source organism: Salmo trutta (assembly GCF_901001165.1). NCBI lineage: Eukaryota > Metazoa > Chordata > Actinopteri > Salmoniformes > Salmonidae > Salmo > Salmo trutta. The sequence goes on along the minus strand of NW_021822858.1, from coordinate 27,805 downwards.
AAACCGACTTCCTATGATCGTACATGGCAAACGGACAAACATACTGATTTGGCACATTCAATACTTTCATACATGTATAATTGACAAAAAAAGAATTGGACATTTCATTTGCACATTTCTAATGGCATTTGGCAAAAAATATAAATTTGTCACTTTTGACTTCCTATGAAATCATATTCCAAATGCACAAATCATATGCCTTATGCACAAGCAAATATGTCACTTTTGACTTCCTATGAAATCATATTCCAAATGCACAAAACATATGCCTTATGCACAAGCAAAAACAACCCAAAAAATTATGTCAATAAAATATGTCAAAAGTATGTCCATACAGCTCTTATACATGTGTAATTGACATAAAAATAAAAAAAAATCGAAAAACGGTCCAGAAACCACTTTTTTAGGGTTGAAAAGCTTTCAAAAAATATGTCATTTTTTCAAAATTTGACTCTTGGGACTTGAATTGTGTTACATTTGCAATATGAAAATTCACTGCGGAGAGCTCTAGCTATCTTTTGGATATTTGCTGTAATTTGGCACTTGCAATACTTCCACAAGTGACAAAAAAAAGCATTGGATATGTCATTTTGCAAAAAAAATGAAAAAAAAAAAGTCACTTTTTTCCTATGAAATCATATTCAAAATGCACAAAACACATGCCTTGCGCACAAGCAAAAGCAACCCAAAAAACGACATCAATAAAAAACGTCAGAAGCATGTTCATACAGCTCTTATACATGTGTAATTGACATAACAATCGAAAAAAATTCGAAAAACGGTCCAGAAACCACTTTTTTACAAGGTGCTAAGTTTTCAAAAAAAAAATCATTTTATCAAAATCTGAGACTTGGGTAAGAATTGGGTATCATTTGCTGTATGAAAATCCAAGGTGGAGCGCGCTCGCCATCTAAAGGAAATTTGGAGTGTTACAATTGGCAATTGCCATCGGAAAATTGCCATATGATTGGCCCGGAGATGGGCCGCTTTGGGTGGTTTTTGCAATCGTGTGTATGATTCGTGCTATGCCAATATGTTGCCATGTTATTTTGTCCAAATCAGGGGGGTATTCCCTTACATGCACTCCTCCTCTGAGCTTCCATCCCATTTCATTTGCAGATAAAATGCAATATCAATACAATGTACTTTTTATATACACCTCTCCATTGAAACTACAATGAAATGATAGCAGCAATTCTTAAACCAGGTACAGACTGGGATCGAACCCATGAACTTCAGTTTTTGAAAATGACGCCATAAAAGTTTTTAACAATGCCACTTCTGTTCTATAAATGTACAAACAGGGATTGAACGCATGTTCTTCAGATTACAAGACCAAATTATTTAGCACATCTCTGTTTCCTGCTTAAAATTTCAACTTTCTGTTAAGTAGGAGTTGGGTCAATGCAATAATTTTTAATGGAGAAACTGGGGATTGAACCCAGGACCTCATACATGCGAAGCATACGCTCTACCACTAAGCTACATCCCCTTTCTAGGAGACAGTTTTTTTTTCTTATTTTATTTTATTTCACCTTTATTTAACTAGGTAAGCTCGTGGAGAACAAGTTTTCGTTGAGAACTGCGACCTTGCCAAGATAAAGCAAAGCAGTGCGACACAAACAACAAGACAGAGTAACAAATGGAATAAACAAGCATACAGTCAATAACACAATAGAAAAATAGAAAGTCTATATACAGTGTGTGCAAATGGCATGAGGAGGTAAGGCAATAAATAGGCCATGATAGTGTCGTGTCTTTGGCTATGCCGGATTAATGTGATATGACATGCTAACTTATAAAATAATTTCTCTGTAATTGATATTACCTGATTAAACTAATCATGTAAATGTAATTAACTAGAAAGTCGGGGCACCACAGAAGAACGTTTATAGAGCTGTTATCCTCTGAATAAACTCTTAAAATACTTAGTAATATTTTACATCGATAGCAGTCAATCTTAACCCGTATGTTGTTTCAGTCTCATCATGAAAGTTGTAATTCTTGTTTATCTGCACGAACCCAGTCTTTACTAAAATCATCCATACATCAATTGTCTTAAAATCATTTATTTACTACACTAAGTAATTAACAGAAAACATACAAACAGTAATTATCGTCACCAATGATGGGTAGAGGAATGTGCCCTACTGGCTAACAAGCATGGCTGGTCTGTTAGACAATGGGTCATAAAACGGTAAGCTGAGAAGTTACACAGAGTTCATTAATATTAACCATTGCCAATTGAAGGCTCACTCATTCGGGAACCTTTGCAATCAATATATATTTACGCTCATGTGTCGTCGGGATTCTTGTTGGAGAGTTTTGTTCTGATGGAGAGTTTGTCAGCGTTCTCTCTCTCTCTCGGTTAGAATGGATCTGTCAGAGCGACATTCATGAATGTCGTCATAGAATGGATGTGGTTGGTCTTCGCGTTCAATGATATAATTTACTTAGCTGCAGACTAATAATTAATATCAAAGACTTGTTCTTATTCTGTCGATATCGATAGTCTAAAAGTTAACCACGTGGTATGGTTCACTTTCAGTAGAATACTTGGCTGGTCAAACATCTGTGCCAAACTCACGATGGAGTGGAGGCCTGGTCTCTAGAAATGTAAATCAGGGGGTGTTTTATAGGGCCCAGAGAACAGGCTTGTCAAATGACGCCTGGTCCTGTATGTGTCCCTGGGGGCGTGCCTATGACTGAGCTAGACTTGGTTACAGAAATATAATTCTATCACATTAACATCAGTACATAGCATCTCAATGTATTACAAATAGCTTTATCCTTAATAATACATTGTATACAACCATGTGGATTCAGTCGCATCGCTGAGGCTATCATGTAGACCGTTTTAGGGTAATATGGCTATATTGTCTCTTCTGAGTATCACAAAATTGTACCAAGCGGATCAGTTCGTAGCTGGAGTCTTCATCAATCTTCCATATCTTCTCCAGAACACACATGTCGCTAGGTTCTCCAATTCTATGAGTTGGAAGAAATTCCTTTGTCTCTCTATGAAACATGTTGTAGTAGATTCTCCTCTTGGAATTTTTACAACCCTGGGTTGGGGGGGAAGGTAGGTTGGGTGATGGTACAAAGGGGAGGGGGTCAACTGTCCTTCCTGTACCCAAAGAGGCCAACGTCATGACAGTAGTGAGGTAAATACAATTTAGCAAATTAACACTGGAGTGATAGTTGAGCAGATGATGATGTGCAAGTACAAATACTGGTGTGCAAAAGAGCAGAAAGTAAATAAAAACAATATGGGGATGAGGTAGGTAGATTCGGTGGGCTTTTTACAGATGGGCTATGTACAGCTGCAGCGATCGGTTAGCTGCTCAGATAGCTGATGTTTAAAGTTAGTGAGGGTAATATAAGTCTCCAGCTTCAGTGATTTTTGCAATTTGTTCCAGTCATTGGCAGCAGAGAACTGGAAGGAAAGTCGGCCAAAGTAGGAATTGGCTTTTGGGGATGACCAGTGAGATATACCTGCTGGAGCGCGTGCTGTTTAATTTTTAATTTTACCTGCAAGTCAGAAAAGAACAAATTCTTATTTTCAATGACAGCCTAGGAACAGTGGGTTAACTACCTTGTTCAGAGGCAGAACGACAGATTTCTACCTTGTCAGCTCGGGGATTCAATCTTGCAACCTTCCGGTTACTAGTCCAACGCTCTAACCACTAGGCTACCCTGCTGCCCCTACGGGTGGGTGCTGTTATGATGACCAGTGAGCTGAGATAAGGCGGAGCTTTACCTAGCACAGACTTATAGATGACCTGGAGCCAGTGGGTCTGGTGACGAATAGGTAGCGAGGGCCAGCCGACTAGAGCATACAGGTCGCAATGATGGGTAGTATATGGGGCTTTAGTGACAAAACGGATGGCACTGTGATAGACTGCGTCCAATTTGCTGAGTAGAGTGTTGGAGGCTATTTTGTAAATGACATCGCCGAAGTCAAGGATCGGTAGAATAGTCAGTTTTACGAGGGTATGTTTGGCGGGGTTGGGGTTCGTTCCTTGTCAATCATTGTTGAAATTAGCATTCAGACAATATCTTTAAGTAAATCAATCATTCATTTATTAATGCAATTGCAGACAGAAGTTGACAGCAGGAACATTGCAGGTATGTTTCCCAGTAAGTTCCCACCTAAAGGCACAGCTGATTTTATACATGTGATCCCTAGTGGTATGATCCCCTACGTCAATGTATGTGTGTATCAATAAGCTGAGGTTACCTTATAAGGTACTGTAGCTTCTCTGAATTTATTAGCATTGTCCACTGTCTCACAAGATCAAAACCAGACAGTGGTTACTTCTCTATCTAGTTTCAGTCTGACTCAGACCCAGCCTGCAGCTCACTCTCACAGCAGCCAGGGCTTAACCACAAAGACTAATATATATGGCTTGTACAACGTATAGTGGCAGAGTTTAGACACATAGCAACAGTATCTTATTATATGGCCTGCAGCAAAACATATGGATCTTAAAGTCCCCTTAATCAATAATGGGGAGGGTCTTTGGAAGCCGATTCTAGATTGAATTTTGGATTGGAGATGCTTAACCTGTTGAGGATCTTATCCCGATCTTATCCCGGTATTGGGATTCATTGTCATGTGACCATGGCGGGGAATTCAAAACTGCAAGAGTAATCATTTCAAAAAATCAAATAATCAACTATTTTCCTCCATTTGAAAGATATATCTCCTAAATCTAACCACGCTGTCCGATTTTCAGAGGCATTACGGAGAATGCATAAAGTTAGGTTATGTGAGGAGAGTACATTGACAATAGCTGCGTGTAATGTTTAGCCAATTCAAAGAAGGGCATCAACAGACAGAAAACTAGCTAGAATTATGCACTTACCTTTGACAATCTGCATCAGATGACACTCATAGGACATTATGTTATACAATACATGCATTTTTAGTTCCATCAAGTTCATATTTATATCCAAAAACAGCATTTACAGTCGCGGTGAAATTCAGAATTTTTTTTGGCTCGAATGCACCCAGTGAATCCAGCATTACAAATCACGGAATTACTATTCGAAAACATTGGTAAATTATAATATTGTCATTCAAAGAATAATATATTATCATCTCGTAATTGCTACCGAAGGGCCAGATCTCAAAATAACTTTACTGGGAAATCACATTTTGTATAAACTGGGTACTATGCTAACAACAATAAGCTATATGCTAAGCTAAGCTAAGCTATACCGTTAGCATTAGCATCATCTAATATCGATAATAACATTCTAAATATCCCCTTACCTTTGATTATCTCCATCAGAAGGCGCTGCCAGAGATCCCAGGTCCAGAACAAATGTGGTTTCTTTTGACAAAGTTCATAATTTATGTCCAAATAGTTAGCGTTCAGTAGGCTCCCACAAAATGAGGTGGGCAGTGTAAAGTCACGTCGAAAAACTAAAGAAAACCTAGTAAATAATCTATTTACGTTTGTTTAAACATGTCAAACGTTGTTTAGCACTAATCTTTTGTTCCATTTTTAACGTGAAACATCAGTAAACATCAGTAATATTTTCACACAACCTATCAAGTGTCTAGAATAAACGATAATGACAAAGGCACTCTTCTCAGATTCATGCGCAGGCGCAAAAAATGAAGTGATGACGTGTCAACTTGTAAGCTTTCTAATTCGGTGTGTATTTATCACAGATGCTTCAAACAACTTTCTAAAGATCGTTGACATCTAGTGGAAGCAGTAGGAGTTGCGAACTGAATCCTTTCTCACTGTGGTATCTTTAAAACAATGACACTAAATAGTACAGTCACAAAATTATCTTTTTTTTTAATCTATTTTTCACAGGTTTTTGCCTGCAATATGAGTTTTGTTATACTTACAGACACCATTCAAACTGTTTTAGAAAATTCAGAGTGTTTTCTATCCGAATGTGTTAATAATATGCATATCCTAGCTTCTGAGTTGGTGTAGGAGGCAGTTAAAAATGGGCACATATTTCTTTCAAAATTCTCAATACTGCCCCCGTGGCCCGTAGAGGTTAATGTGAGTCTGGAAGGAGAGTTTACAGTCTAACCAGACACCTAGGTATTTGTAGTTGTCCACATATTCTAAGTCAGAACCGTCCAGAGTAGTGATGCTGGGCAGACGGGCAGGTGCGGGCAGCGATCGGTTGAAGAGCATGCATTTAGTTTTACTTGTATTTAAGAGCATTTGGAGGCCACGGACGGAGTGTTGTATAGCATTGAAGCTCGTCTGGAGGTTTGTTAACACAGTGTCCAAAGAGGGGCCAGAAATATACAGAATGGTGTCGTCTGCGTAGAGGTCGATCAGAGAATCACCAACAGCAAGAGCGACATCATTGATTTAAACAGAGAAAAAAGTCTGCCTGAGAATTGAACCCTGTGGTTACCCCCATAGAGACTGCCAGAAGTCCGGACAACAGGCCCTCCGATTTGACACACTGAACTCTATCAGAGAAGTAGTTGGTGAACCAGGCGAGGTAATCATTTGAGAAACCAAGACTGTTGAGTCTGACGATAAATATGTGGTGATTGACAGAGTTGAAAGCCTTGGCCAGGTCGATGAATACGGCTGCACAGTACTGTTTTTTTATCGATGGTGGTTATGACATCATTTAGGACCTTGAGCGTGGCAGAGGTGCACCCGTGACCAGCTCGGAAACCGGATTTCATAATCTCTGTCTCTCTGTCTGTCTGTCTGTCTGTCTTCAGCAGTTTGGCTGTTGTTTTTATTGTCTGTTCGATAGCAACAGACGATGTTTCGCAACCGGTTTAGATGCTCAATGTCTAGTAGAGGAAGTCAAAACCCAACAGTCTGTCTACCCCTGGCTAGAGGCAGGTCGATTATCTGACTGGACGTTACACTCCATCAACATGGTTAACGTTGAGAGTCTGAAATCTCTACTCGACAACATAGTGAAAAGATTGGCAGAAGGGGGCAGTTTTTATCTAATAATCACTCTCATCTTCATTCAGTACACTGTGTTTCATGTAGAGTTTGTTTGCAGCTGCAAACCTGAAGTTTTGAACTGTGTCATGTACATCCTGATTCCAGTTTTTCTGTTGATGTTCCTCGTTCTCTGGACGGATCAGATGTTCAAAAGACTATGTCGGTTCACATGCAGACGGAGTCTCAAATGTCATTTTGGCTGTAGACTGTGCTCCCTTCTGTGTAAGTCATTCTGTGTCGGGTTGCTTTGGATTGCGTCTGTGCTCATCGATGGAGACTGGTACGTGTGCTGTGGAAACAATCTCCCTAATGACAAAGTTGATCTTCCCTGCAAAAAAAATGTGCTCATCCCTGAAGACAAAAATACCCTGGCTCAACTCAGAAATGATTCGTTGGTGAGTGCCTCGTCGTATTTTTCGATATATCTTGTAATTTACTGCACTGTGACGGCTACAGATTTATGAAGAGGTGATGTGGTGAAAGTTAGTGATGCCGGAGCTTCTACGGGGCACGGGGTCGTCATCTATAATAATTTTGTTGAGGTATGAAATACATTTTGACAGATGAAACCTTACATGAACTATAAGTCAGTAAAGTGTCTCCAACTGTGAGCCTTGGTGTGAACTCTAAAGACCTACATATCAAAGCCGTTCTGAACAGTGGGTGTGATATTTACATCCTAGTGTGAAGTCCCGTCCCCTAAATCAACAAGGTGTGAAATACATTTTGACAGAAGCCATCCTACAATACTAATGTGTTTGTCATCATTTTCTTTCAGGTTATTGGTTTGTTATGTCTGCTGGCTGTTGCTTTTGGGTTCATCCTGTCTATCATACCTCCATGTCGTTGCCGTGCTAAGAACATGCCTGGGAGTCAGAACACGCCTGATCGCGGTTGTTGTATCACATTTTGTGAGGCTTGTTGTAAATCTTATCACAGGCATTTATATGAGGAGAGTGTTTTGGAAGAAACTGAAATTATAATGAGAGACATTCTAAAGGAGAAAGCTAAAGAGTATGTGTCTGTTACAGTGAGCCAAATAAGACCCCTTACTGAGACAACGAATAAAGACCAGAAGGTAAATAGTGATGAGGGGGGAAACCCATCAGTGTCCCTTCCAGAGACACAGAGAGGTGAGGGGGCAGTAGGAGACGCTCATACATTTGATTGGGATAAAATATCGAATTTAGCTTTTGACATGATTGATGACTTACATAAAACTTCAAAACCACAAGAGGGATCAAGTGGGGATGATGGAAAAGGGGGATCAATACAACCCCGTCCATCTGATGCAGTTAATGATCAGGGTGGGGATGATGGAAAAGGGGGATCAATACAACCCCTGCATCTGATGCAGTTAATGATCAGGGTGGGGATGATGGAAAGGGGGGATCAATACAACCCCGTCCGTCTGATGCAGTTAATGATCAGGGTGGGGATGATGATGATGAAGGGGGATCAATACAACCCCCTGCATCTGAGGCAGTTAATGATCAGGGTGGGGATGATGGAAAAGGGGGATCAATACAACCCCGTCCATCTGATGCAGTTAATGATCAGGGTGGGGAGGATGATGATGAAGGGGGATCAATACAACCCCATGCATCTGAGGCAGTTAATGATCAGGGTAGGGATGATGATGATGAAGGGGGATCAATACAACCCCGTCCATCTGATGCAGTTAATGATCAGGGTGGGGATGATGATGATGAAGGGGGATCAATACAACCCCCTGCATCTGAGACAGTTAATGATCAGGGTGGGGATGATGATGATGAAGGGGGATCAATACAACCCCATGCATTTGAGGCAGTTAATGATCAGGGTGATGAGGATGATGGAAAAGCAATTGGTGAACCGTGAGAAGGGAAGACCAAATTAAAATTAAAACTTACAAAAAACTGCTCAGGAAGGTGATGAATAATGATATTAATTAATAATAATAAAAATTTATGAAAAAAGTATATTGATGAAATTGTAAAGCTGGTCATTATCTATGATTATTATGAATAGAATTGTCTCTGTTGTTGTTTTTATTGTTGTTGTTTTTTTAATCCTGTCAAGTGGACAGTTTATTAGGTGTACCCATCTAGTATCGAGTCGGACCCCCCTCCAGAAAGTCCCAAAGCCTGTCTGCCTGCTTTATATAGCAAGCCATGGCCACGTGTCTGTCGGAGCGAACCATTTTCGTGAACTGGGGGGTGTACCTAATAAACTGGCCACTGAGTGTATATTCAGATTTCATATATTTTCTGATTTTCCAGACATTGAACTATAATGACATTGAAATCTATAATGTTGATTCATGTCGCTCGCAAAAATACGAAAAAACTATTTTTTTTAAATTGAAAAAAAAAAATTGCATTCATTTATAATCATCTTGCAAATCTCTGTTTTTTTATGATTCTCTGTTCCTCTGTCCAGTGTCTGTGTTCTTTTGCCCATCTTAATCTTTTATTTTTATTGGCCAGTCTGAGATATGGCTTTTTGATAAAATAATTTATATGTTTAAGGTAATAACTAAATGATTCCACCCTGAAACATATAACTGTGTAAAGAATTATAATTATAAGACTGTAATTCTATAACTGTGTGTGTGTATAGGACAAGCTAAGACTTTACTATTTAGCAATGTAAGTGAGACATGTAAGGAAAAAGGGAACTGTTAACAGACAGCAGACAACTTGTGACCACTGTGAAACTGATAACAGGAAGAAGATCTCCCCACCCAGGGAGGGGAGAAACCATTAGGCTTGCAGTAGATTATGTAACATGTGGCAGGACATGATTAGCAATGTATGTGATGGAGAAGACTTGTAAATTAGCATTGACAGTGTTAAAGAAGAGGAGGGGCATTTATAAGGGGTATGACATATGGTATGACCAAATGTGAGGTATAAATGGCTATGTGCTTGCATGATTTGTAGAGCTCTCTGAATAAAGAACTAACCTTTTGCAGAAATCTGGGACTTTGTCTAATTCTTCTATTAACCAGGGGCCTTACAACCTCTGGAGAATTGGTCACAGCTATAGTGATTGTTATTATCATCATTGGGATTGGAAATTGCCATGACACTTTTTCTTTGCAACTCTGCCTAGAAGGCCAGCATCCCGGAGTCGCTTCTTCACTGTTGACGTTGAGACTGGTGTTTTGCCCGGTACTATTTAATAAAGCTGCCAGTTGAGGACTTGTGAGGCGTCTGTTTCTCAAACTAGACACTCTAATGTACTTGTCCTCTTGCTCAGCTGTGCACCGGGGCCTCCCACTCCCCTTTCTATTCTGGTTAGAGCCAGTTTGAGATGTTCTGCGTAGGGAGTAGTACACAGCGTTGTATGAGATCTTCAGTTTCTTGGCAATTTCTCGCATGGAATAGCCTTCATTCCTCCGAACAAGAATAGACTGACGAGTTTCAGAAGAAAGTCCTTTGTTTCTGGCCATTTTGAGCCTGTAATCGAACCCACAAATGCTGATGCTCCAGATACTCAACAAGTCTAAAGAAGGCCTGATTTTTTGCTTCTTTAATCAGAACAACAGTTTTCAGCTGTGCTAACGTAATTGCAAAAAGGGTTTTCTAATGATCAATTAGCCTTTTAAAATGATCAACTTGGATTAGCTAACACACCGATGCCATTGGAACACAGGAGTGATGGTTGCTGATAATGGGCCTCTGGACGCCTATGTAGATATTCCACATTAAAATCAGCCGTTTCCAGCTACAATAGTCATTTACAACATTAACAATATCTACACTGTATTTCTGATCAATTTGATGTTATTTAAATGGACAAAAAAAATGGCTTTTCTTTCAAAAACAAGGACATTTCTAAGTGACCCCAAACTTTTGAACGGTAGTGTATACATTATTAAAGTGACTAGTGTTCCATTATTGAAGTGGCCAGTGATTCCATGTCTATGTATAGAGGGCAGCAGCCTCTAAGGTGCAGGGTTGAGTAACCGGGTGGTAGACGGCTAGTCTGATGGCTATTTAACACTGTCAATGCTTATTTACAAGTTTTCTCCATCACATTGCTTATCATATCCTGCCCCATGTTACATAATCTACTGCAAGCCCAATGGTTTCTCCCCTCCCTGGGTGGGGAGACCTTCCTGTTTATCAGTTTCACAGTAGTCAGAAGTTGTCTGCTGTCTATTAACAGTTCCCCTTTTCCTTGAATGTCTCAGCTTGTCCTATGCACACAGATTTATATAATTAGTATGATAATCACTCAGTTATATATTTTCAGGGTGGAATCATTTAGTCAAAACCTTAAACGTATAAATTATTTTATCAGTGGTGGGTGCTGAGGGTGCTGGGTAATGAGGGTTCTGAGGGTACTGAGTGTGGTGGGTGGTGGGTGGTGCTGGGTGGTGTGTGGTGGGTAATGGGTGCTGTGGTGCTGGGTGGCACTGAATGCTTGGTGGGTGGTGCTGGGTGGTGGATGGTGGGTGCTGGGTGATGGCTTCACTAGGGCCCTCTCTCTTCAGCCGTCTCCACTAGGGCCCTCTCAGCCAGCCATCTCCACTAGGACCCTCTCAGCCAGCCGTCTCCACTAGGGCCCTCTCAGCCAGCCGTCTCCACTAGGGCCCTCTCAGACAGCCGTCTCCACTAGGGCCCTCTCTCTTCAGCCGTCTCCACTAGGGCCCTCTCAGCCAGCCATCTCCACTAGGACCCTCTCAGCCAGCCATCTCCACTAGGGCCCTCTCAGCCAGCCATCTCCACTAGGGCCCTCTCAGCCAGCCGTCTCCACTAGGACCCTCTCAGCCAGCCGTCTCCACTAGGGCCCTCTCAGCCAGCCGTCTCCAATAGGGCCCTCTCAGCCAGCCGTCTCCACTAGGGCCCTCTCTCTTCAGCCGTCTCCACTAGGGCCCTCTCAGCCAGCCATCTCCACTAGGACCCTAACAGCCAGCAATCTCCACTAGGGCCCTCTCAGCCAGCCATCTCCACTAGGGCCCTCTCAGCCAGCCGTCTCCACTAGGGCCCTCTCAGACAGCCGTCTCCACTAGGGCCCTCTCAGACAATAATTTTAAATGGAGAAGCTGGGGATTGAACCCAGGACCTCATACATGCGAAGCTTGCGCTCTACCACTGAGCTACATCCCCTTTCTGGGAAAGAATTTTTTCTTTTCTTTCTGCAGCGATCGGTTAGCTGCTCAGATAGCTGATGTTTAAAGTTAGTGAGGGAAATATAAGTCTCCAGCTTCAGCGATTTTTGCAATTCATTCCAGTCATTGGCAGCAGAGAACTGGAAGGAAAGGCGGCCAAAGGAGGTGTTGGCTTTGGGGATGACCAGTGAGATATACCTGCTGGAGCGTGTGCTACGGGTGGGTGTTGTTATTGTGACCAGTGAGCTGAGATAAGGCAGAGCTTTACCTAGCATAGACTTATAGATGACCTGGAGCCAGTGGGTCTGGTGACGAATAGGTAGCGAGGGCCAGCCGACTAGAGCATACAGGTCTCAGTGGTCATATCAATACAATTTACCTTTTCTTTACACTGTTGTAATGAAAGTACATTTCCATAATATCAGCAATCTTCCATAAACGTCGAACAAGGGTTGAACCCATGTGATTAAGTTTACAGAAACAGATGATTTAGCATATCTATTTCCTTCTTAGAATGTCAACATTCTGGAAAGTGGGAGTTGTGGAAAAGATAATTTAACAACTAAATACAGTCAACAGAGAAGTTGGGGATTAACGTTAGACCGCATACATGTAAAGTACTGGCTCTACCATAGAGATACATCCCCTTACTATAATAGCTGTGTTGCAATATTGATACAACTTGCTTTTCTGCAAAGTCCTCAAATAAAAGCACAGGTCCATGATATCAGATGTCTTAAATACAGGCACAGACAGGACTTGAACCCATGATCTTCGGTTTACGAGACCAACGCCTTACCACTTGGCCACCATGCCACTCTACTCTACAAATTATACATCAACATTCAGGAAAGTAGTAGTTGTGTAAATGTGAATTTGGCACACAAATAAACTCAGTGGAGAATCTTGGGATTGAACCGAGGACCTCGTACATATTTTGCATGCACTCCCCCTCTGAGCTTCCATCCCATTTAATTTGCAGATAAAATGCAATATCAATACAATGTACTTTTTAAATACACCACTCCATTGAAACTACAATGAAATGATAGCAGCAATTCTTAAACCAGGTACAGACTGGGATCGAACCCATGAACTTCAGTTTTTGAAAATGACGCCATAAAAGTTGTCAACAATGCCACGTCTGTTCTATGAATGTACAAACAGGGATTGAACGCATGTTCTTCAGATTACAAGACCAAATTATTTAGCACATCTCTGTTTCCTGCTTAAAATTTCAACATTCTGTAAAGTAGGAGTTGGGTCAATGCAATAATTTTAAATGGAGAAGCTGGGAATTGAACCCAGGACCTCATACATGCGAAGCATGCGCTCTACCACTGAGCTACATCCCCTTCTGGGAAAGAAAAAAATGTTTATTTTTTTTATTTTATTTCATCTTTATTTAACCAGGTAAGCTAGTGGAGAACAATTTCTCCTTTAGAACTGCGACCTGGCCAAGATAAAGCAAAGCAGTGCGACACAAACAACAACACAGAGTTACAAATGGAATAAACAAGCGTACAGTCAATAACACAATAGAAAAAAAGAAAGTCTATATACAGTGTGTGCAAATGGCATGAGGAGGTAAGGCAATAAATAGGCCATAGTTGCGAACTAATTACAATTGAGCAAATTAACACTGGAGTGATAGATGAGCAAATTATGATGTGCAAGTAGAAATACTGGTGTTCAAAAGAGCAGAAAGTAAATAAAAACAATATGTGGATGAGGTAGGTAGATTGGGTGGGCTATTTACAGATGGGCTATGTACAGCTGGAGCGATCGGTTAGCTGCTCAGATAGCTGATGTTTAAAGTTAGTGAGGGAAATATAAGTCTCCATCTTCAGCGATTTTTGCAATTCGTTCCAGTCATTGGCAGCAGAGAACTGGAAGGAAAGGTGGCCAAAGGAGGTGTTGACTTCGGGGATGACCAGTGAGATATACCTGCTGAAGAGCGTGCTACGGGTGGGTGTTGTTATCGTGACCAGTGAGCTGAGATAAGGCGGAGCTTTACCTAGCATAGACTTATAGATGACCTGGAGCCAGTGGGTCTGGTGACGAATAGGTAGCGAGGGCCAGCCGACTAGAGCATACAGGTCGCAGTGGTCATATCAATACAATTTACCTTTTCTTTACACTGTTCTAATGAAAGTACATTTCCATAATATCAGCTATCTTCCATAAACGTGGAACAAGGATTGAACCCATGTGCTTCAGTTTACAGAAACAGATGATTTAGCATATCTATTTCCTTTTTAGAATGTTAACATTCTGGAACGTGGGAGTTGTGCAAAATATAATTTAAAAACTAAATACAATCAACAGAGAAGTTGGGGATTAACGTTGGACCGCATACATGTAAGGTACTGGATGTACCATAGAGATACATCCCTTTACTATAATAGCTGTGTTGCAATATTGATACACCTTGCTTTTTCTGGAAAGTCCTCCAATAAAAGCACAGGTCCATGATATCAGATGTCTTTCATACAGGCACGGACGGGATTTGAACCCATGATCTTCAGTTTACGAGACCTACGCTTTACCTCTTGGCCACCATGCCACTCTACTCTACAAATTATACATCAACATTCTGGAAAGTAGTAGTTGTGTAAATGTGAATTTGGCACACAAATAAACTCAGTGGAGAATCTTGGGATTTAACCGAGGACCTCATACATATTTTACATGCACTCCCCCTCTGAGCTTCTATCCCATTTCATTTGCAGATAAAATGCAATATCAATACAATGTACTTTTTATATACACCACTCCATTGAAACTACAATGAAATGATAGCAGCAATTCTTAAACCAGGTACAGACTGGGATCGAACCCATGAACTTCAGTTTTTGAAAATGACGCCATAAAAGTTGGCAACAATTTCACTTCTGTTCTATAAATGTACAAACAGGGATTGAACGCATGTTCTTCAGATTACAAGACCAAATTATTTAGCACATCTCTGTTTCCTGCTTAAAATTTCAACATTCTGTAAAGTAGGAGTTGGGTCAATGCAATCATTTTAAATGGAGAAGCTGGGGATTGAACCCAGGACCTCATACATGCAAAGCATGCGCTCTACCACTGAGCTACATCCCCTTTCTCAGAAAGAAAAAAATGTTTCTTTTTTAAATTTTATTTCATCTTTATTTAACCAGGTAAGCTAGTGGAGAACAAGTTCTCATTTAGAACTGCGACCTGGCCAAGATAAAGCAAAGCAGTGCGACACAAACAACAACACAGTGTTACAAATGGAATAAACAAGCGTACAGTCAATAACACAATAGAAAAAAAAGTCTATATACAGTGTGTGCAAATGGCATGAGAAGGTAAGGCAATAAATAAGCCATAGTAGCGAAGTAATTACAATTTAGCAAATTAACACTGGAGTGATAGATGAGCAGATGATGATGTGCAAGTAGAAATACTGGTGTGCAAAAGAGCAGAAAGTAAATAAAAACAATATGGGGATGAGGTAGGTAGATTGGGTGGGCTTTTTACAGATGGGCTATGTACAGCTGCAGCGATCGGTTAGCTGCTCAGATAGCTGATGTTTAAAGTTAGTGAGGGAAATATAAGTGTCCAGCTTCAGCGATTTTTGCAATTCGTTCCAGTCATTGGCAGCAGAGAACTGGAAGGAAAGGCAGCCAAAGGAGGTGTTGGCTTTGGGGATGACCAGTGAGATATATCTGCTGGAGCGAGTGCTACGGGTGGGTGTTGTTATCGTGACCAGTAGGCTGAGATAAGGCGGTGCTTTACCTAGCGTAGACTTATAGATGACCTGGAGCCAGTGGGTCTGGTGACGAATAGGTAGCGAGGGCCAGCCGACTAGAGCATTCAGGTCGCAGTGGCCATATCAATACAATTTACCTTTTCTTTACACTGTTCTAATGAATGTACATTTCCATAATATCAGCTATCTTCCATAAACGTAAGGATTGAACCCATGTGCTTCAGTTTACAGAAACAGACGATTTAGCATATCTATTTCCTTCGTAGAATGTCAACATTCTGGAAAGTGGGAGTTATGCAAAAGATAATTTAACAACTAAATACAGTCAACAGAGAAGTTTGGGATTAACGTTGGACCGCATACATGTAAAGTACTGGCTCTACCATAGAGATACATCCCCTTACTATAATAGCTGTGTTGCAATATTGATACAACTTGCTTTTTCTGCAAAGTCCTCCAATAAGAGCACAGGTCCATGATATCAGATGTCGTTAATACAAGTACGGACGGGATTTGAACCCATGATCTTCGGTTTACGAGACCGACGCCTTACCACTTGGCCACCATGCCACTCTACTCTACAAATTATACATCAACATTCTGGAAAGTAGTAGTTGTGTAAATGTGAATTTGGCACACAAATATACTCAGTGGAGAATCTTGGGATTGAACCGCGGACCTCATACATATTTTGCATGCACTCCCCCTCTGAGCTTCCATCCCATTTCATTTGCAGATAAAATGCAATATCAATACAATGTACTTTTTATGTACACCACTCCATTGAAACTACAATGAAATGATAGCAGCAATTCTTAAACCAGGTACAGACTGGGATCGAACCCATGAACTTCAGTTTTTGAAAATGACGCCATAAAAGTTGGCAACAATGCCACTTCTGTTCTATAAATGTACAAACAGGGATTGAAAGCATGTTCTTCAGATTACAAGACCAAATTATTTAGCACATCTCTGTTTCCTGCTTAAAATTTCAACATTCTGTAAAGTAGGAGTTGGGTCAAAGCTATAATTTTAAATGGAGAAGCTGGGGATTGAACCCAGGACCTCATACATGCGAAGCATGTGCTCTACCACTGAGCTACATCCCCTTTCTGGGAAAAAAAAAAGTTTATTTTTTTAAATTTTATTTCATCTTTATTTAACCAGGTAAGCTAGTGGAGAACAAGTTCTCATTTAGAACTGCGACCTGGCCAAGATAAAGCAAAGCAGTGCGACACAAACAACAACACAGTGTTACAAATGGAATAAACAAGCGTACAGTCAATAACACAATAGAAAAAAAGAAAGTCCATATACAGTGTGTGCAAATGGCATGAGGAGGTAAGGCAATAAATAGGCCATAGTAGCGAAGTAATTACAATTTAGCAAATTAATACTGGAGTGATAGATGAGCAGATGATGATGTGCAAGTAGAAATACTGGTGTGCAAAAGAGCAGAAAGTAAATAAAAACAATATGTGGATGAGGTAGGTAGATTGGGTGGGCTATTTACAGATGGGCTATGTACAGCTTGAGCGATCGGTTAGCTGCTCAGATAGCTGATGTTTAAAGTTAGTGAGGGAAATATAAGTCTCCAGCTTCAGCGATTTTTGCAATTCGTTCCAGTCATTGGCAGCAGAGAACTGTAAGGAAAGGCGGCCAAAGGAGGTGTTGGCTTTGGGGATGACCAGTGAGATATACCTGCTGTAGCGCGTGCTACGGGTGGGTGTTGTTATCGTGACCAGTGAGCTGAGATAAGGCGGAGCTTTACCTAGCATAGACTTATAGATGACCTGGAGCCAGTGGGTCTGGTGACGAATAGGTAGCGAGGGCCAGCCGACTAGAGCATACAGGTCGCAGTGGTCATATCAATACAATTTACATTTTCTTTACACTGTTCTAATGAATGTACATTTCCATAATATCAGCTATCTTCCATAAACGTGGAACAAGGATTGAACCCATGTGCTTCAGTTTACAGAAACAGATGATTTAGCATATCTATTTCCTTCTTAGAATGTCAACATTCTGGAAAGTGGGAGTTGTGCAAAAGATAATTTAACAACTAAATACACTCAACAGAGAAGTTGGGGATTAACGTTGGACCGCATTCATGTAAAGTACTGGCTCTACCATAGAGATACATCCCCTTACTATAATAGCTGTGTTGCAATATTGATACAACTTGCTTTTTCTGCAAAGTCCTCCAATAAATGCACAGGTCCATGATATCAGAAGTTTTTCATAAAGGCACGGATAGGATTTGAACCCATGATCTTCGGTTTACGAGACCAACGCCTTACCACTTGGCCACCATGCCACTCTACTCTACAAATTTTACATCAACATTCTGGAAAGTAGTAGTTGTGTAAATGTGAATTTGGCACACAAATAAACTCAGTGGAGAATCTTGGGATTGAACCGAGGACCTCATACATATTTTGCATGCACTCCCCCTCTGAGCTTCCATCCCATTTCATTTGCAGATAAAATGCAATATCAGTACAATGTACTTTTTATATACACCACTCCATTGAAACTACAATGAAATGATAGCAGCAATTCTTAAACTAGGTACAGACTGGGATCGAACCCATGAACTTCAGTTTTTGAAAATGACGCCATAAAAGTTGGCAACAATGCCACTTCTGTTCTATAAATGTACAAACCGGGATTGAACGCATGTTCTTCAGATTACAAGACCAAATTATTTAGCACATCTCTGTTTCCTGCTTAAAATTTCAACATTCTGTAAAGTAGGAGTTGGGTCAATGCAATAATTTTAAATGTAGAAGCTGGGGATAGAACCCAGGACTTCATACATGCGAAGCATGCACTCTACCACTGAGCATGCACTCTACCATTTCTTCCTGGGGAAGAAAGAAATGTTTCTTTTTTTAAGTTGATTTCATCTTTATTTAACCAGGTAAGCTCGTGGAGAACAAGTTCTCATTTAGAACTGCCACCTGGCCAAGATATAGCAAAGCAGTGCGACACAAACAACAACACAGAGTTACAAATGGAATAAACAAGCGTACAGTCAATAACACAATAGAAAAAAAGAAAGTCTATATACAGTGTGTGCAAATGGCATGAGGAGGTACGGCAAAAAATAGGCCATAGTAGCGAAGTAATTACAATTTAGCAAATTAATACTGGAGTGATAGATGAGCAGATGATGATGTGCAAGTAGAAATACTGGTGTGCAAAAGAGCAGAAAGTAAATAAAAACAATATGTGGATGAGGTAGGTAGATTGGGTGGGCTATTTACAGATGGGCTATGTACAGCTGCAGCGATCGGTTAGCTGCTCAGATAGCTGATGTTAAAAGTTAGTGAGGGATATATAAGTCTCCAGCTTCAGCGATTTTTGCAATTGGTTCCAGTCATTGGCAGCAGAGAACTGGAAGGAAAGGCGGCCAAAGGAGGTGTTGGCTTTGGGGATGACCAGTGAGATATACCTGCTGGAGCGTGTGCTACGGGTGGGTGTTGTTATCGTGACCAGTGAGCTGAGATAAGGTGGACCTTTACCTAGCATAGACTTATAGATGACCTGGAGCCAGTGGGTCTGGTGACGAATAGGTAGCGAGGGCCAGCCGACTAGAGCATTCAGGTCGCAGTGGTCATATCAATACAATTTACCTTTTCTTTACACTGTTCTAATGAATGTACATTTCCATAATATCAGCTATCTTCCATAAACGTCAAACAAGGATTGAACCCATGTGCTTCAGTTTACAGAAACAGATGATTTAGCATATCTATTTCCTTCTTAGAATGTCAACATTCTGGAAAGTGGGAGTTGTGCAAAAGATAATTTAACAACTAAATACACTCAACATAGAAGTTGGGGATTAACGTTGGACCGCATAAATGTAAAGTACTGGCTCTACCATAGAGATACATCCCCTTACTATAATAGCTGTGTTGCAATATTGATACAACTTGCTTTTTCTGGAAAGTCCTCAAATAAAAGCACATGTCCATGATATCAGATGTCTTAAATTCAGGCAGGGACAGGACTTGAACCCATGATCTTCGGTTTACGAGACCGACGCCTTACCACTTGGCCACCATGCCACTCTACTATACAAATTATACATCAACATTCTGGAAAGTAGTAGTTGTGTAAATGTGAATTTGGCACACAAATAAACTCAGTGGAGAATCTAGGGATTGAACCGAGGACCTCATACATATTTTGCATGCACTCCCCCTCTGAGCTTCCATCCCATTTCATTTGCAGATAAAATGCAATATCAATACAATGTACTTTTTATATACACCACTCCATTGAAACTACAATGAAATGATAGCAGCAATTCTTAAACCAGGTACAGACTTGGATCGAACCCATGAACTTCAGTTTTTGAAAATGACGCCATAAAAGTTGGCAACAATGCCACTTCTGTTCTATAAATGTACAAACAGGGATTGAACGCATGTTCTTCAGATTACAAGACCAAATTATTTAGCACTTCTCTGTTTCCTGCTTAAAATTTCAACATTCTGTTAAGTAGGAGCTGGGTCAATGCAATAATTTTAAATGGAGAAGTTGGGGATTGAACCCAGGACCTCATACATGCAAAGCATGCGCTCTACCACTGAGCTACATCCCCTTTCTGGAAAAGAAAAAAAATGTTTCTTTTTTTATTTTATTTCACCTTTATTTAACCAGGTAAGCTAGTGGAGAACAATTTCTCATTTAGAACTGCGACCTGGCCAAGATAAAGCAAAGCAGTGCGACACAAACAACAACACAGAGTTACAAATGGAATAAACAAGCGTACAGTCAATAACACATTAGAAAAAAAGAAAGTCTATATACAGTGTGTGCAAATGGCATGAGGAGGTAAGATAATAAATAGGCCATAGTAGCGAAGTAATTACATTTTAGCAAATTAACACTGGAGTGATAGATGAGCAGATGATGATGTGCAAGTAAAAATACTGGTGTGCAAAAGAGCAGAAAGTAAATAAAAACAATATGTGGATGAGGTAGGTAGATTGGGTGGGCTATTTACAGATGGGCTATGTACAGCTGCAGCGATCGGTTAGCTGCTCAGATAGCTGATGTTAAAAGTTAGTGAGGGATATATAAGTCTCCAGCTTCAGCGATTTTTGCAATTCGTTCCAGTCATTGGCAGCAGAGAACTGGAAGGAAAGGCGGCCAAAGGAGGTGTTGGCTTTGGGGATGACCAGTGAGATATACCTGCTGGAGCGCGTGCTACGGGTGGGTGTTGTTATCGTGACCAGTGAGCTGAGATAAGGCGGTGCTTTACCTAGCGTAGACTTATAGATGACCTGGAGCCAGTGGGTCTGGTGACGAATAGGTAGCGAGGGCCAGCCGACTAGAGCATTCAGGTCGCAGTGGCCATATCAATACAATTTACCTTTTCTTTACACTGTTCTAATGAATGTACATTTCCATAATATCAGCTATCTTCCATAAACGTGGAACAAGGATTGAACCCATGTGCTTCAGTTTACAGAAACAGACGATTTAGCATATCTATTTCCTTCGTAGAATGTCAACATTCTGGAAAGTGGGAGTTATGCAAAAGATAATTTAACAACTAAATACAGTCAACAGAGAAGTTTGGGATTAACGTTGGACCGCATACATGTAAAGTACTGGCTCTACCATAGAGATACATCCCCTTACTATAATAGCTGTGTTGAAATATTGATACAACTTGCTTTTTCTGCAAAGTCCTCCAATAAAAGCACAGGTCCATGATATCAGATGTCGTTAATACAAGTACGGACGGGATTTGAACCCATGATCTTCGGTTTACGAGACCGACGCCTTACCACTTGGCCACCATGCCACTCTACTCTACAAATTATACATCAACATTCTGGAAAGTAGTAGTTGTGTAAATGTGAATTTGGCACACAAATAAACTCAGTGGAGAATCTTGGGATTGAACCGAGGACCTCATACATATTTTGCATGCACTCCCCCTCTGAGCTTCCATCCCATTTCATTTGCAGATAAAATGCAATATCAATACAATGTACTTTTTATGTACACCACTCCATTGAAACTACAATGAAATGATAGCAGCAATTCTTAAACCAGGTACAGACTGGGATCGAACCCATGAACTTCAGTTTTTGAAAATGACGCCATAGAAGTTGGCAACAATGCCACTTCTGTTCTATAAATGTACAAACAGGGATTGAACGCATGTTCTTCAGATTACAAGACCAAATTATTTAGCACATCTCTGTTTCCTGCTTAAAATTTCAACATTCTGTAAAGTAGGAGTTAGGTCAATGCAATAATTTTAAATGGAGAAGCTGGGGATTGAACCCAGGACCTCATACATGCGAAGCATGCGCTCTACCACTGAGCTACATCCCCTTTCTGGTAAAGAAAAAAATGTTTCTTTTTTTTATTTTATTTCATCTTAATTTAACCAGGACAGCTAGAGGAGAACAAGTTCTCCATGAACTTCAGTTTTTGAAAATGACGCCATAAAAGTTGGCAACAATGCCACGTCTGTTCTATGAATGTACAAACAGGGATTGAACGCATGTTCTTCAGATTACAAGACTAAATTATTTAGCACATCTCTGTTTCCTGCTTAAAATTTCAACATTCTGTAAAGTAGGAGTTGGGTCAATGCAATAATTTTAAATGGAGAAGCTGGGGATTGAACCCAGGACCTCATACATGCGAAGCATGCGCTCTACCACTGAGCTACATCCCCTTTCTTGGAAAGAAAAAAATGATTATTTTTTTTATTTTATTTCATCTTTATTTAACCAGGTAAGCTAGTGGAGAACAAGTTCTCCTTTAGAACTGCGACCTGGCCAAGATAAAGCAAAGCAGTGCGACACAAACAACAACACAGTGTTACAAATGGAATAAACAAGCGTACAGTCAATAACACAATAGAAAAAAAGAAAGTCTATATTCAGTGTGTGCAAATGGCGTGAGGAGGTAAGGCAATAAATGGGCCATAGTAGCGAAGTAATTACAATTTAGCAAATTAATACTGGAGTGATAGATGAGCAGATGATGATGTGCAAGTAAAAATACTGGTGTGCAAAAGAGCAGAAAGTAAATAAAAACAATATGTGGATGAGGTAGGTAGATTGGGTGGGCTATTTACAGATGGGCTATGTACAGCTGCAGCGATCGGTTAGCTGCTCAGATAGCTGATGTTTAAAGTTAGTGAGGGAAATATAAGTCTCCAGCTTCAGCGATTTTTGCAATTCGTTCCAGTCATTGGCAGCAGAGAACTGGAAGGAAAGGCGGCCAAAAGAGGTGTTGGCTTTGGGGATGACCAGTGAGATATACCTGCTGTAGCGCGTGCTACGGGTCGGTGTTGTTATCGTGACCAGTGAGCTGAGATAAGGCGGAGCTTTACCTAGCATAGACTTATAGATGACCTGGAGCCAGTGGGTCTGGTGACGAATAGGTAGCGAGGGCCAGCCGAGTAGAGCATACAGGTCGCAGTGGTCATATCAATACAATTTACCTTTTCTTTACACTGTTCTAATGAATGTACATTTCCATAATATCAGCTATCTTCCATAAACGTGGAACAAGGATTGAACCAATGTGCTTCAGTTTACAGAAACAGATGATTTAGCATATCTATTTCCTTCTTAGAATGTCAACATTCTGGAAAGTGGGAGTTGTGCAAAAGATAATTTAACAACTAAATACAATCAACAGAGAAGTTGGGGATTAACGTTGGACCGCATACATGTAAAGTACTGGATCGACCATAGAGATACATCCCCTTACTATAATAGCTGTGTTGCAATATTGATACACCTTGCTTTTTCTGGAAAGTCCTCCAATAAGAGCGCCGGTCCATGATATCAGAAGTCTTTCATACAGGCACGGACGGGATTTGAACCCATGATCTTCGGTTTACGAGACCGACGCCTTACCACTTGGCCACCATGCCACTCTACTCTACAAATTATACATCAACATTCTGGAAAGTAGTAGTTGTGTAAATGTGAATTTGGCACACAAATAAACTCAGTGGAGAATCTTGGTATTGAACCGAGGACCTCATACATATTTTGCATGCAGTCCCCCTCTGAGCTTCCATCCCATTTCATTTGCAGATAAAATGCAATATCAATACAATGTACTTTTTATATACACCACTCCATTGAAACTACAATGAAATGATAGCAGCAATTCTTAAACCAGGTACAGACTGGGATCGAACCCATGAACTTCAGTTTTTGAAAATGACGCCATAAAAGTTGGCAACAATGCCACGTCTGTTCTATGAATGTACAAACAGGGATTGAACGCATGTTCTTCAGATTACAAGACTAAATTATTTAGCACATCTCTGTTTCCTGCTTAAAATTTCAACATTCTGTAAAGTAGGAGTTGGGTCAATGCAATAATTTTCAATGGAGAAGCTGGGGATTGAACCCAGGACCTCATACATGCAAAGCATGCGCTCTACCACTGAGCTACATCCCCTTTCTGGAAAAGAAAAAAAATGTTTCTTTTTTTATTTTATTTCACCTTTATTTAACCAGGTAAGCTAGTGGAGAACAATTTCTCATTTAGAACTGCGACCTGGCCAAGATAAAGCAAAGCAGTGCGACACAAACAACAACACAGAGTTACAAATGGAATAAACAAGCGTACAGTCAATAACACATTAGAAAAAAAGAAAGTCTATATACAGTGTGTGCAAATGGCATGAGGAGGTAAGATAATAAATAGGCCATAGTAGCGAAGTAATTACATTTTAGCAAATTAACACTGGAGTGATAGATGAGCAGATGATGATGTGCAAGTAAAAATACTGGTGTGCAAAAGAGCAGAAAGTAAATAAAACAATATGTGGATGAGGTAGGTAGATTGGGTGGGCTATTTACAGATGGGCTATGTACAGCTGCAGCGATCGGTTAGCTGCTCAGATAGCTGATGTTAAAAGTTAATGAGGGATATATAAGTCTCCAGCTTCAGCGATTTTTGCAATTCGTTCCAGTCATTGGCAGCAGAGAACTGGAAGGAAAGGCGGCCAAAGGAGGTGTTGGCTTTGGGGATGACCAGTGAGATATACCTGCTGGAGCGCGTGCTACGGGTGGGTGTTGTTATCGTGACCAGTGAGCTGAGATAAGGCGGTGCTTTACCTAGCGTAGACTTATAGATGACCTGGAGCCAGTGGGTCTGGTGACGAATAGGTAGCGAGGGCCAGCCGACTAGAGCATTCAGGTCGCAGTGGCCATATCAATACAATTTACCTTTTCTTTACACTGTTCTAATGAATGTACATTTCCATAATATCAGCTATCTTCCATAAACGTGGAACAAGGATTGAACCCATGTGCTTCAGTTTACAGAAACAGACGATTTAGCATATCTATTTCCTTCGTAGAATGTCAACATTCTGGAAAGTGGGAGTTATGCAAAAGATAATTTAACAACTAAATACAGTCAACAGAGAAGTTTGGGATTAACGTTGGACCGCATACATGTAAAGTACTGGCTCTACCATAGAGATACATCCCCTTACTATAATAGCTGTGTTGAAATATTGATACAACTTGCTTTTTCTGCAAAGTCCTCCAATAAAAGCACAGGTCCATGATATCAGATGTCGTTAATACAAGTACGGACGGGATTTGAACCCATGATCTTCGGTTTACGAGACCGACGCCTTACCACTTGGCCACCATGCCACTCTACTCTACAAATTATACATCAACATTCTGGAAAGTAGTAGTTGTGTAAATGTGAATTTGGCACACAAATAAACTCAGTGGAGAATCTTGGGATTGAACCGAGGACCTCATACATATTTTGCATGCACTCCCCCTCTGAGCTTCCATCCCATTTCATTTGCAGATAAAATGCAATATCAATACAATGTACTTTTTATATACACCACTCCATTGAAACTACAATGAAATGATAGCAGCAATTCTTAAACCAGGTACAGACTGGGATCGAACCCATGAACTTCAGTTTTTGAAAATGACGCCATAGAAGTTGGCAACAATGCCACTTCTGTTCTATAAATGTACAAACAGGGATTGAACGCATGTTCTTCAGATTACAAGACCAAATTATTTAGCACATCTCTGTTTCCTGCTTAAAATTTCAACATTCTGTAAAGTAGGAGTTGGGTCAATGCAATAATTTTAAATGGAGAAGCTGGGGATTGAACCCAGGACCTCATACATGCGAAGCATGCGCTCTACCACTGAGCTACATCCCCTTTCTGGTAAAGAAAAATGTTTCTTTTTTTTATTTTATTTCATCTTAATTTAACCAGGACAGCTAGAGGAGAACAAGTTCTCCATGAACTTCAGTTTTTGAAAATGACGCCATAAAAGTTGGCAACAATGCCACGTCTGTTCTATGAATGTACAAACAGGGATTGAACGCATGTTCTTCAGATTACAGACTAAATTATTTAGCACATCTCTGTTTCCTGCTTAAAATTTCAACATTCTGTAAAGTAGGAGTTGGGTCAATGCAATAATTTTAAATGGAGAAGCTGGGATTGAACCCAGGACCTCATACATGCGAAGCATGCGCTCTACCACTGAGCTACATCCCCTTTCTGGGAAAGAAAAAATGTTTATTTTTTTTATTTTATTTCATCTTTATTTAACCAGGTAAGCTAGTGGAGAACAAGTTCTCCTTTAGAACTGCGACCTGGCCAAGATAAAGCAAAGCAGTGCGACACAAACAACAACACAGTGTTACAAATGGAATAAACAAGCGTACAGTCAATAACACAATAGAAAAAAAGAAAGTCTATATTCAGTGTGTGCAAATGGCGTGAGGAGGTAAGGCAATAAATGGGCCATAGTAGCGAAGTAATTACAATTTAGCAAATTAATACTGGAGTGATAGATGAGCAGATGATGATGTGCAAGTAAAAATACTGGTGTGCAAAAGAGCAGAAAGTAAATAAAAACAATATGTGGATGAGGTAGGTAGATTGGGTGGGCTATTTACAGATGGGCTATGTACAGCTGCAGCGATCGGTTAGCTGCTCAGATAGCTGATGTTTAAAGTTAGTGAGGGAAATATAAGTCTCCAGCTTCAGCGATTTTTGCAATTCGTTCCAGTCATTGGCAGCAGAGAACTGGAAGGAAAGGCGGCCAAAAGAGGTGTTGGCTTTGGGGATGACCAGTGAGATATACCTGCTGTAGCGCGTGCTACGGGTCGGTGTTGTTATCGTGACCAGTGAGCTGAGATAAGGCGGAGCTTTACCTAGCATAGACTTATAGATGACCTGGAGCCAGTGGGTCTGGTGACGAATAGGTAGCGAGGGCCAGCCGACTAGAGCATACAGGTCGCAGTGGTCATATCAATACAATTTACCTTTTCTTTACACTGTTCTAATGAATGTACATTTCCATAATATCAGCTATCTTCCTAAACGTGGAACAAGGATTGAACCAATGTGCTTCAGTTTACAGAAACAGATGATTTAGCATATCTATTTCCTTCTTAGAATGTCAACATTCTGGAAAGTGGGAGTTGTGCAAAAGATAATTTAACAACTAAATCCAATCAACAGAGAAGTTGGGGATTAACGTTGGACCGCATACATGTAAAGTACTGGATCGACCATAGAGATACATCCCCTTACTATAATAGCTGTGTTGCAATATTGATACACCTTGCTTTTCTGGAAAGTCCTCCAATAAGAGCGCCGGTCCATGATATCAGAAGTCTTTCATACAGGCACGGACGGGATTTGAACCCATGATCTTCGGTTTACGAGACCGACGCCTTACCACTTGGCCACCATGCCACTCTACTCTACAAATTATACATCAACATTCTGGAAAGTAGTAGTTGTGTAAATGTGAATTTGGCACACAAATAAACTCAGTGGAGAATCTTGGTATTGAACCGAGGACCTCATACATATTTTGCATGCACTCCCCCTCTGAGCTTCCATCCCATTTCATTTGCAGATAAAATGCAATATCAATACAATGTACTTTTTATATACACCACTCCATTGAAACTACAAAGAAA